>NW_027281748.1:0-7500 GCF_046629955.1 Centroberyx affinis
AACGCACTGAGACACATGCAAACACATACAGATTGTATACATGTGTGCATGTACACACACATACACACACACACACACACACACACACACACACACACACACACACACACTGTTGTCATCATATGTCTCTTGCTGCTGCTTAATATAGAAAGAAGATGAAAAAAGAAAATATTCTCAAACTTTCACCAGAGAATATGAGGACTACTAATATGGATATGGATAATGTGTGTGTGTGTGGGTGTGTGAGTGTGTGTGTGTGTGTGTGTGTGTGCGTGCATGCGTGTGTGTGTGTGTGTGTGTGTGTGTGTGTGTGTGTGTGCAGGTAGCAACTGGAGGGAGAAAGAGAGACAGAAATACACAGACAGAGATAGAGGACTCAAAGAGGAGTCAAAGATGTCTGCATGTGCGTGTGTTTATATATGTGTGTGTGTGTGTGTGTGTGTGTGTGTGTGTGTGTGTGTGTGTGTGTGTCCACACGTGAGTGTTGTTCGGCTCTGTTTATGTATTATATAACAGTATTCAATGCGCCCTAAGATGTCGCATTAAGGATTAGGATGATAGTGACAAGGCTTCAGATTGTCACTGCATCTGTCTGGGTGTGTGTGTGTGTGTGTGTGTGTGTGTGTGTGTGTGTATCTCTGTATAATGTTAATCCCTACATACACAATCCTACAATCCTACCAGTCATTTGAAACATCAATATATCATTGTCAAATTAATTGATATCTTGGTCTAATGACTGTAAACCAGTGAGTCCATGCTGGAGCTGATTGATCTCCTCTATCTCACTCCAGTAGTATTGTTAGTTCTAGTGTTTCTCCACATTAAGACTACATTTCCCATCAGCCCCGTTGCTTCCTGCTGCATGTACCTTCAGGACACTATAGAATATTGATACCTAGTGCCTACACAATCCTAGTGATAAGTACTGCTGATTAATATCCAATCAAACTGTACAGTTTATTGTTAGTACTGAAATACATAACCAATCCCAACAGTAAATACTATTCACACTAACTGTAAACCAGCAAAATAGATTATCTTTGTTCATATCCTTGTTTTGTCTTTTATATTTGTATTCTGTAAAGCACCTTGTGACAATCCTGTCTGTCTATAAATTGACCCGATTCAAGAAAAAGTACTGTTCATAGCATGTCATATGTGAGAAATATTAAAATGCTCCACGACAGTTTCAACACACTGAATTAGCATTTTATTACATAATATAAATATGAAGTTTAGTTGAGTTTAAGGTGTTTTGTTCCAAGCTGAGATGTCCACCATCTGCAAAGAAGTGACACCTTCGTCTTGATGATAAGATTAGATGAAAGTTTAATGATCTCAGAGGGGAAATGGGGTCGTTTCAGAGGCAAAGAATAGGATATAGATAAGAAAAGAACAGATATTGGAAATAATACAACAGATAATAATAATAATAATAATAATAACAAAAGGGACATACTAATGATACAGATATAGTATGTTCACATGACATAAAAGTAAATTAGGCGAATCAGATGCAGCTGTCATTTGAATGAAAACTGACATTGAACACGTTGGTGAACAGATTCAACAACAGATCCTGCTGCTGTGATTTTCAATTTCCAACATTTTAGAACATAATTTCACCAAAAAAGCATTTTTACTGATAGAAGAGAACACAGCGGAGGGATACCATTTAGGAGAGATAGTTCCTGTTCGGGAGACCGGATCTACTTTTATTTTTATATACTAATTTTCGTGTAAAGCAAGAATAGAAATGCAATAGAATGGCAAAACGGACCCAAGATTGCTTTTTTTTTTATCTTAAAAGCAGGATCTGTTGTTGAATCTGTTCACCAACATGTTCGATGTCAGTTTCCATTCAAATGAATTGGAAGTAAAAATCTGAACACTACAAACTCGTCCAGCTGCATCTGATCTTGGTGGGTAGTTTATATTCTGGTTTTCATGGCGGCCAAGAGCCGAATAACCCCCATGTTAAAACTAAGAGGAATGTTGCTTTAAACTAACTCTACACATATAAAGTAAGTAGACTTACTGTTGAATGAAACCCCATAATGCTCAGCTCTGCTTCACTCCTATCACGATCATATTCATAACAACAGTAAACAACGTCCTCGAGGGCATCATGGCTTTTACATAACTAATCCATGTGTGCTGTCTGAAAGGTTTTCTTAAAAGTAGTGAACATACAGTATGTAAGAATAAAAAAAAAAAACAGGAGAAAACATGAAATATCTCTTACTAGCTCCCTGGATAGTCGGCATGGCAACCATTAAATCACACCTGGACATCCATGTTTTATGTGGATTATCAGGACGGTTCGAACGCCTCTGTGACCAATCAGAGTGCTTGGATGATGTAGGCATTTATTATTTAACAATAATAATAATGATGATGACGTTAAACAAAGCTGTATAATTTTAGTAATTTTTAACGTATTTAGTAATTTTAACAAAATAATTCAACATTCACCTGATAATATTAAATATTTAACATAATTTGGATATTGCTGTTGTCTTGTAAAAACCTTGTAATTTTGGTGATTTTAAATTTTTCACTTCAACTGAGGGATTACATGCTTCATTACAAGTTACAAAATTTCTCCAACCTCTTGGGCCTGTGAAAACCTTTTGATGTCAGAAATGTCCTATGCGTGCAGTGTGTGTGTGTGCATGTGTGTCTGTGTGCGTGCGTGTGTGTCTGTGTGCGTGTGTGTGTGTTTGTGTGTGTGTGTGTGTGTGTGTGTGTGCAGGTAGCAACTGAAGAGAGAGAGAGAGAGACAGAAAGACATAAACACAGAGAGATAGAGGACTCAAAGAGGAGTCAAAGATGTCTGCATGTACGTGTGTGTATATGTGTGTGTGCGTGTGTGTGTGTGTGTGTGTGTGTGTGTGAGCCCGAAGCCTGAAACTAGGGTCGGGGTTCGAAAGCATTTTACCGAATCTGAACCCTGCTTTTCTGAACCTGAATCCTTTCGAATCCCTTATCGAACCTTTTTTACACTCATTAATTTTTACGTGACGCGGCTGCGTTGATGTTTCACACCCGTGCCTCCGGGGACGCAAGTGTATGACATCATCAGGGGGGGACGGCGGGGGATTTGATGAGAGGATTTTTTGTTCGAATTGGGTATCTTGTGTACATGGAAGCGGTTCCGACCCGACCCGACCCGACCTGACCTGAAACTACCTCCTCTGCTGCAGCCCCATTCAGGCTGATAAGTGTATTTTTTCCCATAAAAAAAATCTTGCCTAGTGCAGCTATGATTTGATATCTTAAAATAACATCTTGGACCGGGGCATTAAAGCCGTTCCTGTGTCCAGTTTGGCGAAGCTGCAGCTGTAAATAATGTAGTTTGTAGCAGCAGAGCCCACCGTGTCCCATTTACTGGACTGACACTTAATACAAGGCAGCTTTCATCTGTCTCTCCCTGTCTCTCTTTCTCTCTCCTCTCTCTCTCTCTCTCTCTCATCGCTCACTCTGTCTTGTCTCCTTTCTCACTCTTTAATCGCTCTCCATCTCTCTCTCTTTCTCTCTCTCTCTCTCTCTCTCTGTCTTTTTTCCCTCCATCTCTCTCTCTCTCCTATTTTAGGTTCCAGCTGTATCTATTATTCATGTCTTTACATGGACGTTCTGACCAGAGAGCCATCAGCGATCGGCTTCGTCATATTACACCCGAGCATCCACCTTTAACACACACACACATTCACACGTGACCATGCACGCACACACACACACACACACACACACACCTTCAACATGCACACACACACACACACACACACACACACACAGGGGAAGGCAGGCTGGTCAGCAGGTACTGAAGTCACGTTTTGCATCATGTGGACGGGAGTGAAAAACACCTGAGATTCAAAGCAGTCATGTTACATTTATGAAGCCGCAGAGGGAAATTCCCTCAGTAAAATATGGATTCAGTGTCTTGCCAAAGGGCACATCAGCAGGTCAGAGGTGCAGTTGAAGGACGGAGCATCCTGTCATTTCAAATGCCTGACCTTGATATGATTCGAACACGCAACCTTCTGATCTGGAGTCAGCCGTTGCGGTAGCGTCTTTCAACGAATTTGCCTTTTTTTTTTTCCCAGGAGAATGTAACTTGTTTCAGGATATTTTCTTGGTAAAAGTGAAATTGTCTTGGGAGAAAGTTTCTTGTTTACAGATTTTCTTGATGCCTGGATGATTTCTTGAAAGAAGTCTTATTGGCATGAATCAAGTGAAATTTACTGAAACCAGCAAGATTATCTTCCAGTGCAGTGAGAGAATTTGACTAAACATATCATGAAATAAGCTGATAGGTCTGGAAACAAGATAAAATCACTTGACAGCTTCTCATGTTTTGCAGTGTTGAATTTCAACCTTGAATGTCGAATTTCAACCTTTTTCATATCAAGGACACCTAATTTAGTCCACATTAGAGCCACAGACCCCCATTTGATGAGATTTTGTCTCTCAGACCCAAATCTGAGAATATTTTTATTGTTAGATATGATTTTGTCCAGAACTCCATGACTGTCTGTATTGTAGGTAGAGAGATAACTGAGAAACTATGATCAGAACAGTCATTCGTCTACATTCTCTAATTGTGTTCACTTTTTGTAAATGAAATAATGGCGATGTTTAACAATTCATCAATTTGCTGGGGACCCCCTGGAACCCCCTTCAAGGACCACTGGTGGTCCCCGGACCCCACGTTGAGAACCACTGCCTTGAATGATGAAGTCTCCGTCTGGGCCGATCAGTAACAAAAATGTCTCCTTGTTTTGAGCTGTAACTGTAAATCCCTCTTGCACCAATCAGTGTCATTCTGGATGCTTTAATGCGGCGGTGAGATGCATCATTTCCCCCGAGTTTGGTCAAAATCAGATCAGATTGTCCTGGTTTCAAGATGGGTGTCCCGAGTCCCGACAAATATCTGTAAAACACTAAAATGTCCCGGTTTTCAACATTCACTACCAAATTGTCCCGGTTTTCACCACAATTAAAATAATAATAATAGTATTATACTTGTTTTCAGCGCTTACACAGATGTTTATCATGTTCTGTCCCGCTCATTATTACCTAACCCAATCAAACAACATAAACAATACACCACGCATCTGAATTCAACACTGATTTGTCTGTGTGTGTGTCAATCAATCAATGTGTCATTGTCAAGGCTGTTTCTAGCCTATAACACTGGCTCTGTCTGACAGAATCTGTCTGTACGCTAACGGTTAGCTGTCATGCTGAAGAGAAAGTCAGACTTTTCTAAAGACCTCCCAAGATAATTTGTACCTTGTTTTGTTTAAAAAAATATATATATATCTGGCAGAGAATGTGTCACAGTCGGCCATTTAGCTGGCAGCCTGCGCTTGTGCACACTGACAAATACCTTAGGTATCTGACAATCAGTAAATATGTTATATTACACCAGTGCAATCCTTGTGTTTTGTGTTTACTCGTGTTATTATACAGTTTTCAAATAAACTATGTTTTGGTGGGTTTTTGGAGACAAAACATCATTTTTGGTTTGCTGAGGCTCTGTCCATGGTGTTGAAAGGTCACTAGGTGTGCTCAGTGCTGAAATAACTGTCCCCCATCCTGATGAAAAGGCCTATGGTGCGTGAGGTACACTTAAGGGTCCCGGTTTGGGGGTTTGAAAATGTGCTCACCCTAGATCAGCGGCGTGTGAGACTTTGCACATGACACACGGATGAGCCAAGAAATGATGCAGTGCTCCTCCTCTCCGCAAACAAAATGAGTTTGGTGAGTTTTTAGGCAGGCTAACCTGATAAAATACACACCGTTTTTTAAGGCTGCTGACCTGCTAGCTCACAGCACGCTGCCTGCAGCCCGCACTCTGCTGGGGAATTTGGAAAGTGGCTTCAGACCCCAATCTTCTCCCGACAATACAGGGAGTCTAAATATTCCCTCCAGCCACCTTTGGGATCCGCACCAGTCTGGAAAAACACTGATACTTCGTGATGTCAGATACTGGACAGACTGGTTTTTTCACTGGATTATAAATGAATTATAAAGTGAAGTCCTGGGAAAGATCATGACTGCTAATGGAGTCTGCTTTTTATCTTTAACTCAATTACTTCCACCAAGGAGGTTGTTTTCACCCATCAGCTAGTCTGTCTGTCTGTCAGCAGGATATCTCAAAAATGTATGACTCAATTTTTATGAAATTTGGTGCACAGATCGGCTTTGGGCCAAGGAACAAGTGATTCGATTTTGGTCTTGATCCGGATCTGGGATTTCTACCATTGACAGAGTATTGTTTCTTCTTCTTCTTTCTTTCATAACGTTGAAACTAACAGAGATAGAGACTTAAGTCCAAATCCTAAATGTATGTTTGCAGGGGGAAGAAATCAATTTCACCCTAAAACTGAAGTGATAGGAATGATGTGTTTGGGTGTTTTCCTGTGCCATGTGCTCACCTGCTGTCTGGCAACACCAATGTTTTGTCTGTTTGCTCATCTCTGCCTCTCTTGCCCTATCTTTAAACCCATCCCATCTACTCATCTACTTTTCTATATCCACCTAGATATCCTTCTCTCCCTCTCTCTCTCTTTAGTCACACACCACATCTGTCCAGGAGAAGGAGAGAAAGAAGAGGAGGGGAATAGAGGAAGAGAGGGACAACGCAAGCTTGACAGAGAGAGCGAGAGAGAGAAGAGAGAGAGAAAGGCAGAAAAAACGGGGTGAGAGAGGCAGAGAGGGAAAGAGCAGCGACCAGGAATATCAGGACTTAAAGGCTGCGTGAGTTACAGCTCAGCACAGCTCAGCGAACGGGTTACTGTTACGCAAGAGCTCGCTCGCCCCAGCTGGAGATCAGAGAGAGAGAGAGAGAGAGAGAGAGAGAGAGGGAGAGAGAGAGAGAGAGCAGCAAAAAGCAGCGAGCCGAGTGAGCAGAGAGAACGAGTGAAGCCGAGGGACGGAGAGAAGAAGGCTGTAGAGAAAGAAAGGCAAGCGAGCAGAGAGCAAGCAGATTACAGTGTGGCTACGACACACACACACACACACACACACACACACACACACACACACACTCCCTCGTTCGCTCTCCTTCTCATTCTCTCTCTCTCTCTCTCTCTCTCTCTCCCTCACACGCATTCTCGCAGCACGCCAGCGTCATGAACGGCAACGCGCAGATCTGCCTCTCTCCGCCGAGGGAGTGAAGAGAGGAGAGGAGAAGAAGAAAGAGAGAGAGGGAACAGAAGAGAAGAGGAGGAAAGACAAGAGACGAAGAAAAGAGAAGAGGAGAGGGAAGACGAGAGAAGGAGCGAAAAGAAGAGGAGAGGAGGGAAGACGAAGAGGAGGAGGAGGAGGAGGAGGAGAGAAGCCGAGGACGGAGGACAGAAAAAGGAGGAGGGAAGGAAACAAACAAGAGAGGAGGACGGTAGACAAGAGAAGAAGAAAAGAGTAGAGAAAGGAAGACAAGAAGAAGAAGAAGAAGAGGGAGGGGAAGCAAAAGTCACTTCCTCAACTTTT
>NW_027281748.1:12500-22500 GCF_046629955.1 Centroberyx affinis
GTAAACCTCACGTGCCTCACACACACACACACACACACACACACACACACACACACACACACACACACAGCAGAAACGGACGCGCTCTGCCCAAACGACACCAATCTTCTTAAAGGTTTAGTGAATAAACAACACAGTCGCTCGTTTCATAACGGCAGCTCGCACCATGTCTGACAGAGCGGGAATAAGCACTTTATACTCTAATAACACACACACACACACACACACACTCACACATACACACACACACACACACACAGGTGATCAGCTGGCTTGCCACACCACACCACATGCATGGATTACTCCAGACCAGAGCACAAGCTTTTATTTTAGAGAGCTTCCAAACATTCAAAATCCTCGAGGTGTGATTAACATCGCAGCTCCACTGTGTGTGTGTGTGTGTGTGTGTGAGAGAGAGAGAGAGAGAGACAGAGAGAGAGAGTATAAACTACTTATTCCCACTCTTGCATTAATAGATAAATGCATAAATTTTCCTCTCCTCTTTTCGAGCGTATATATTGGACTCTCTCCTCCAGCTCTGTGTTACAGCAGCGAAGTCGTATTTACATTTTGACATTTTCAGCTTTTTTTTCTCTGACTCTGTTTCACTTCAGCTGCTGGATTATGAAGCCGGCGGGTCAGGAGACTCTTTCTTCATGTCGGAGACAATGTCAGCTGTCGTTTACAGGGAAATAAATAACACCGCTTAACTGGTTTTGGCCCGTAAGGAGCCTTCGGACATACCGGGGTTCCAGTTTGTCCAGGAATCCTTTCTCGTGGCTTTTCCAGCAAGTGAACTGAATATAGGAACATAAATAATAATAGTAGTTGATTTGTGTATCATTTATCTAACTTCACAAAGTGTTTTACATAAAGGCATAAAAACAATGAAGAGTAAACAGATTCAAAGGAAGAGTAAAAAAAAAAAAGAGAGAAAAAAAAAATGAAAGAAGCAACACAGGATTTAAAAAGTGGATAAAATCAAAAGGTTTAAATGAAAGAAAGCAGGAAGTGTTTTTCCAAGCAGTGATTTCAAAGATTCTATTTTTTGTGATACTTCCCAACAAACATTTTGAGTAGATGTTATATATAGCGCGTAAGATGGTGTCTGTAGTCGTCTGTAGCTGCATCAGAAGCTAAATATCTTTCTGTTATCAGAAACCCTAAACAGTTTCCAAAGCTGTTTTGATATGGACTTTTACGTGTCATAACATATTTGTAAGATGAAAACCTTGTATGTTCAAAAGAGAAACAAAAAAAGCTGTTTTAAACTTGACCACAATGCTTTTTTTGAGTTTCTCCAATATGTTTTGAGACAGTTTCATAAGTACAAGAGTTGTAGATTTTCCTCAAATCAAAGAGGAGCAATGTTGTTATCATTATTATTATCATTATTCTTCTTCTTCTTATTATTATTATTTATTTTCACACGACAACAGCGACACACATTTTGTGCTCGGCATTTACTGCAGGTTGCTGTCTGTCAAATGCTTGGTGGATTTATGCAGGGAGTTCCTCTTTTCCCCAACACCACAGGGAGGTCAGAGGTCAGAGGTCAGAGGTCAGAGGTCTGGAGCCTTCTAGAGGTTCAGTGTCTTGCTCAAAGACACTTCAGCAGGGAGGAGGCTGGCCGACACGGGGGATTGAACCTGGACTTTTTTTGGTTGAAGGAAAGTCTCCTGAGTCGCTGCTCCTCCCCCCTCCAGTAAATAAAACTGTTCAAATTGGAAGTGTAAACTTTTGGCACACACACACACACACACACACACACACACACAGCCTTGGAGTGCTGACACACCGGGGGTTTTGGACACTGTGACTCATTATGCGGCTCGTCCAGGAATCCTTGCCGCTGGCCGTTCCAGGAAGGGAATTGATCAGAGTTCTGCTATCGATCGGCTCGTCCGCAGGCCGGGAAAAGCAATGCACATTACAGAATATATAGTAACTTACTTAATATGTAACAACTATACAGAGTTTACAGAGTATTCACAGTATAAGCAGTACTCATTACAGTATGCAGTATTCACCAGAGTATACAAAGTAGTCATGACATACAGTATTCACTGCAGTATTCACTAATATGATCCATCCCACCTCGTCACTGTGCACTATGTACACCTACACTTGACTTTTTAATAAAAAGAAAAATAATTCTGACATCAAATTATCACACAGATGTAGAAATTGTTCAAATCCCAGTTTTTCCTTTATGCTGCTGAACTACTGCTGCACTTCTCCAATGGCAAAAAAATAATGTTTTGTTCTCTTTTTAGCGTTAGATGACAGGATGTAGCCAGGCAGCTGGTTGGTGGAGAGAGGTTTACATTAAAGTGGCACTGAGTTAGACTTTTACTGCCCCAGAGCAAAAACTAAAACACACCTGTGGGGGTCGATAGGGTTGCTGATCAATACCAACGATTAACTTCACCAGCTGCTGAGATTTCTGGCTTTAAATCTCACTTTCTGGTCCGTACTCTGATTTGGAACAAAAACTCCTCACCGATTTGATTTAAAATGCTAAAAAGCTTCTTTCTCAAGCCAAAACAATCAATGCCAGAGATAGTTAGAGATTTATGTAGGAGGAGGTCAGTTCTATCAATGTTGTTTCACTTCGTACTGGTCGCCAATCGAGGTCATAGATTACTCAATGCTCCTTTAAAAAGAACTAATTTGGTTTAGCTGTATAGTCTCGCTCAGCCAAACTTTTCCCTTACCGGCGCAGCAGAACTTTGTGGCAGAACCCATTTCTGAAAAAACAGTTGGGGCTGTTTGATTATCAAGCAACATGCATCACAATTACAGTGTCAGCAAGGGAGAAATTGAGTCATTCCTATGTTCCCAGGGTCCTATGTTCCCCAGCTCTATATAGCACATAATGGGAACCTTAAAAAGATGTTCCCCAGCTCTGTATTCGCTTAATATGGTTAGTTAGGGTTAGGGTTAGACATAGGACCCTGGGAACATAGGACCCTGGGAACATAGGACCTTGGGAACATAGGACCTTGGGAACATAGGACCCTGGGAACATAGGACCCTGGGAACATAGGACCCTGGGAACATAGGACCCTGGGAACATAGGACCTTGGGAACATAGGACCCTGGGAACATAGTTGGAACATAGACTTCATCTGTGGTGATGAAGTCTTTTGAACGCCTTGTGCTGTCACACCTCAAAAACTTCACTGACCCCATCCTGGACCCCCTGCAGTTCGCCTACAGAGCCAACAGGTCTGTAGACGACGCAATAAACATGGCCCTCCACTTCATCCTCCAGCACCTGGACTCCTCAGGAACCTACGCCAGGATCCTGTTTGTGGACTTCAGCTCTGCCTTTAACACGATCATCCCGGCTCTGCTACAGGACAAGCTCTCCCAGCTGAATGTGCCTGACTCCACCTGCAGGTGGATCACAGACTTTCTGTCGGACAGAAAGCAGCACGTGAAGCTGGGAAAACATGTCTCTGACTCCCGGACCATCAGCACCGGTTCCCCCCAAGGCTGCGTTCTTTCCCCTCTACTCTTCTCCCTGTACACCAACAGCTGCACCTCTAGTCACCAGTCTGTCAAGCTCCTGAAGTTCGCGGACGACACCACCCTCATTGGGCTCATCTCCGGTGGGGATGAGTCAGCCTACAGGCAGGAGATCGACCGCCTGGTGTCCTGGTGCGGACTGAACAACCTAGAGCTCAACGCTGTGAAGACAGTGGAGATGGTTGTGGACTACAGGAAGAACCCAGCCCCACTCACCCCCATCACCCTGAGAGACTCCCCAGTCGACACTGTGGAGTCCTTCCGCTTCCTGGGCTCCATCATCACCCAGGACCTCAAGTGGGAGCTGAACATCAGCTCCCTCACCAAAAAAGCGCAGCAGAGGATGTACTTTCTGCGGCAGCTGAGGAAGTTCAACCTGCCGAAGACGATGATGGTGCACTTCTACACCTCCATCATTGAGTCCATCCTCACCTCCTCCATCACCATCTGGTACGCTGCTGCCACTGCCAAGGACAAGGGCAGACTGCAGCGTATCATTCGCTCTGCTGAGAAGGTGATTGGCTGCAATCTGCCTTCCCTCCAGGACCTGTACGCCTCCAGGACCCTGAGGCGAGCAAGAAAGATTGTGGCCGACCCCTCCCACCCTGGACACAAACTTTTTGAAACGCTCCCCTCTGGTAGGAGGCTGCGGTCCATCAGGACCAAAACCTCACGCCACAAGAACAGTTTCTTCCCGTCTGCAGCTGGCCTCATCAACAAGGCCCGGGACCCCCACTGACACAGTCCCTTATCCCCCCCCCCATACCTTTGCACATTCTTTGAAAAAAATTTTGCACATACCTGTACAAACTGTACATTTCATTCACTATTGCACATATATATTTGTACATATTTTTATTTCTTATTTCTTATTATATTTTTTATTATATTTTTAATTGTATTATTATTATTTTTATTTTATTTTATTATTTTTATGTTTATTGTATGCACCTCCATGCCAAAGCAAATTCCTTGTACTGTGAAAACTTACTTGGCAATAAACGTTATTCTGATTCTGATTCTGATTCTGATAGGACCTTGGGAACATAGGACCTTGGGAACATAGGACCCTGGGAGAGCACATATGTAGAACTTGGGAACATAGGACCCTGGGAACATAGATACGTTCCCGGGAGAACTCTCCACAAAAAACAAAGCAAATGGGAAGACACAAAACAAAACCCTCTTAAGAAAAAAAATAGGAAAAAATGCTATTCTCAAAAACAGTTCTTATATATTTTCTTAACTTTCTTCTTATGTTTCTTCCTAAGAAAAAACTTACGAATAAATGGTATGTAGGTTATAGTTCAAAGTCTTCATAGGTTCCCCTACACCTAAAAGATGAACATTTATTGTAAAGCTTTATTTGGTGTAGGGCCAGGTAGGCCTCTGTCTCAGGTTTATTGAAAATAAGCTGCAAATTTTACAGTTACCAACAGCAACCAATGTTTAAATCTTTCTCTAGTTGCTCTAAATCGGTTTTTCCCCAATTGTTTTGTAGATGGAAGCACTTTGGGTTGCCTCCTAGCCTTGTCTCCTAGCCTCCTAGCCTTGTCTCCTAGCCTCAATGGCAGTAAGCCTAAAGTTTATTAACCAGAATTAATTCAGGCCCTATTCTGAGAAGTTCTTAAATTGGAAAATTAAAGAAATTCGTAAGAAATGAGACTGTTACTAAGAAAATATTGAGGAATTACACTTAAGAGCCTTCTTAAGAACTTACTAAAATTTCATCATTTCTTAAGATCTATCTTAAGAACACATTGGTGAATCCGGCCCCTGGACTGTTGCAGATGTGCAGTTGAGATGAAAAAGGATTTAGAAACTCTGTGTTGAAAAGTTCCTCAGGTGAGACAGTGAGAACACCTGTCACTCAAACAGCGAAACTCGACGATGAAGCGATGCGGTTCACCGATCCTGCCGGCGGTCTCGGTCTTATCCGGGAGCTGGCAGCCTCTGGAGACTAGCTAGTTAGTTCTGTCTTACGTAAAGCCGAAAGCCTCGACGCTAACACGGTAACACACCCAACCTATTAACCTGGACACAGTGTGTGAGAGTTAATGTTAGCGCTAATCCCTAAATAAAGCCGATATCAGTTACTTAGCAGGTCGTCCGCCTCGTAATCTGGCCGAGCTTCTGCCTCGATCGATCTGCAGAGAAACCGCTCTGTGCAACTAACTATTACAAGAACGAACATCTTTGGTATTCGTTTTTTTATTGTTGGAACTTTACAGCATCCATGTAAAATGCTTATTCTTCATTCTTCAAATAAGTTTCTCTATTATCAAAGCCACTTACCTTTTTCCTGTTATTAAGTAATTTCAATCAGCAGTACTTAAGTGAATTTTTGTTTCTGATGTTTGCACTCCTTGCTCTTGGTTGCTTGTAGCGTTACTGATCTAGGAATAAAGTTTATTCACAGTCACAGTATCTTTTCTGTTCCACTGGGGAAATTTTAGTTGCAGCCAGTGTTAGAAAAAGGACAATATAATACACAGAAACACATCAATTTTTTTTATTTATTTATTTAGCACAAAAGAGTAATTCAAACAAAATATCCATAATGTATGCCAACGAGAGCAAACACACAACAAGTAATAAAAAAAAAATTAATTAATTTAAAAAAACATCATGAAGAGCATGTGCAAGGAAGACCAAAGAAAACCCAAAGGGCTTATGGAGTGTCTCCCTTAACCAAGCAAACATCGTACATAATTACAATGTAATATAGGAAACTCAAAAACAAAACCAATAGAAGAGTTAAAAAGAACAAAACAAAACAAATAAATAAATAAAATAGTGCTCATAAATAAATGGGGGGACAACTAGAAGATAAATAAATGACTATAAAAAAAAACAGAAAAGGAAAAGAAAAGCTAAGGAATAAAGAGAGAAGGCAGAAAGAAAGAAAAAAACATGATGCAACACTCAGGACAAACTGACAACAAAACAACAATAACACACAGGGAGGCTGCAGCACAACTCCATAGCAGCCTTCTCCAAAACAACTGAAGTCAGTGGGGACCATTTCTTCAGAGTTCCTAAAAGACCTACAGTATATTTACACCATCATTTAGTGCAAATCTGAACTACAGCTGATCGATTTGCAACAAATAATGGTGCATAGGTCTTTCTGTTCACAGTGTGATTGTTTGGCTGTTTTTGTTTTGGAGCTCTAAAGAACAGGTCCCCATTGACTTCAGCTGTTTTGGAGAAGGCTGCTACCAAGTTGTGCTGCAGCCTCCCTGTGTGTTATATGGACTAACAAATTTCACCTGTGTTTCATTTGGCATGAGAGTGAGTAGATGATTTTTGGGTGAATTATTCCTTTAAGTTTTGTGAAAATCCAATCAGTGGGGTCCAAGATTTTGTGTGTGACGTACAGACAATGAAGCAAACGTTGCAGCGCCTCCTTTAGGCCAATCAAAGTTATTTTGAAAATGAAGGAAAGGAGCAATGAGACGCATCTTTCCCCAAAGTTTTGTCAAAATAAGATCAGTGGCGTCCGAGATATTGAGCAGGACGGACGGACCGGACGGAGACTAAATAACAAAATAAAAACAAGGTGTTGAGGATTACCACTTTAAGACGGATTCAATAAAACGTCTTGTAGAACACGAACGTTTCCTCGTGAAATTTAAATGTTTATGTTCATTTTTTAGATACGGCATCTACATCGTGATGAAAACACAATTTGCTTCTTTTTTTTTTCTCGATTGTTGTTCTTATTCTAAGTCGCTCCTGATAAGATCGGCAGCCAAATGCCTAAAATGTAAATGTGAAACACTGCATTTAATCCGATCATCCGACCGGCAAAGCCAATTACCTTTGTCCATTCTGGGCTATTTCTAGCGGGAGAAATCCTGTTAATGACACGCTAACACACACACACACACACACACACACACACACACACACAGGCAGGAGGTACAGTCCAACACATTTTAAAGCCAATTACTTCAATCCATCTGAGTTTTTCTTTTTTCTTTTCAGAAGTACAGTGAGTCATGCTTCTATCCTGCGTTCGTACAGCAGATTATTCTTTCTTCATGCTGTACAGTAGAATCAGATCAGCTTCTTGTTGCACTAAACTCTTAATTTCTCAACCAGATGATTTTTTCCAAACAGTTCCTTTTGTGGAAGGAGCAAAAATGCAGCGGTAGTGGAGCGATCACGCAGTTAAAAAGTGAGACTTTTACAATGGAAACGTCTGGATTTCAAACACACACACACACACGCACACCAGGAGTATTTCTGTGGGGACACATACTGTACATGCAAGGGAACACACACACACACACACACACACACACACACACACACACACAGAGCCAGGGGTATTTCTGTTAGCGACACACACCCTCGTCACTCCTGAGCCCCGGAGGCTTGGCGAGCTCCAGACAAAGAGTTCCTTCTGTCTCGGCCTGTCAATCCAATATGGCCGTTGGCAGAGAATCAACTTGGTTATTACCTTCCCACGGCTTACGACTAGCACTGCTCGCTGAACAAAGTCACCAAGGGAGCGTCCGAAATGAGCTGAAGTCAGTTTGAAGCAAAGGAGGAGGAGGGGGGGGGGGGGGGACTAAAGGGCAGGAGGAATGAAAGTGAGGAGGCAGCGAAAACAAACGCACCCCCCCCCCCAATAAACTGGTGTGAACTGTCTTTTCGGCACAGTGTGCAAGCTATACGGTTTTCAATTAAAAGTGACGATTGACAGAGGGGCTTTTACTTTGAAATCTTCACCCCAGCGGCTCGACATGCCGCCTTAACTGCCGTGTTACAAACGATTATTATGAATATCGCATTATGAAAGAGGGACTGAGTCAGTGTTAAAGGAGAAATCCACTCTTCCACTGTTACATATCATCAGTTTGTGATGGAGTTATTCTTCAACCTGCTTCGTCTAGTTCTACTTCAGTTAGCAGTTTCCTACATTTCCCAGAATGCCTTTCAGCAACCCCCAGAGAACGGGCCTGAACCTGTTGTGTTCAGCTGTGGGTTATTTGTGTAGGTGGAGAGAGAAATAGTGAGAGTTACAGCAGGAGAGCGAGTCTTCTGCTCAAGAAAAGTGTCTTCCCCCTTCCTCAAACCCCAACCTGTCTCTCTGCTGCATTGCATTCTGGTCTCTCTCCTGCTCCTGTGGGTGGAGAAATTGGTCTCTCTCCTCTTCTCTGATGGATCTCTCCCTGTATGATTGTTGAAGGTCTCTCGGTGCAAAATGGCGGCTCTAGAAAGAAGCCCTCGCTCTTTGATCCTGAGGGACTGACAGCAAAACCTGACGTTTACCGCTGAGGTTTTACATCCTGAAACATTTTCTCATCTCAAACTCCACTGGAGCTGCTGGGAATACAGTAAACACTACATCATTATTCCCTCCTGGTGTGATGATGATGGTTTTGATGATTTTCTCTATTTTCGTGTTAGTGCCCAACCCTCATGGGTTTACAAGACACCAAAGTTACAGTTGCAGTGGTCATACATTTCATTTCATTACAAAATTACAGATTATTATACAGATTATTATACTTAAACAAAATATTCTGCCTCTGCCTTCTCTCCCAAGCTTGGCAAATAAAATCTGCTATAAAAAAGATTCCCTTCTTGAAACACAACAAGTTAAGTTGTGCTTCAAGTTTTTCATAATCATCCAGCCCAAAAGAAATCAACATAGAGGACATTTTACTAAAAAGTACATCCTTTACGTCCTCGTAGACAGGACAGTAAAACAAAAATGAACCTCATTCTCAATTTCACCTAGTCTCACCAAGTCTGTCCTCCTCTGGAGTGACATTAAACCTCTAGGGCTAATGCTAATGTTCCTGAACGTAACTGTGCACATAGGGATCTTTGTCTTTTGTTTAAATTATACTTCACATAAGGTTCTACACTGTAGTTACTCTTTATGAGACAATAAGTTCGTAATTTTTGTTTATACATATATCAACAGACCATTTTCTTTATACATGAGAAACATTTACTCTTAATCTCCTGAATATCACAAAGTAACCTGTTCTGGAAAATAAATGACAAATCGTTCAAATAAAATAAGGAATTTCAACTCATTGGCCCCGGGATGACCATGCGAAATGTCCCAATTAAATATCTTTTTAGTGAGTCTCTGATCAGACATCTTCACAAGTCTATTCTGTGTCTGTTTGGGTTTAACCAGTCAGTTGGTGAAGTCTGTAGTTCACACGCAGCTCCACTGTCCTTTCCCTCAACCTGCTCTGTTTAACTGTTAGCACACTGGAGAGATTATCCTCTCTCAGATCCAGCCAAAGCCCTGGTTAAAGGATAACACCGCTTTTTTTTTTTTTTTTTTTTTTTTTAAAGTCAGTGCCAACGCTCCAGCTCCCTCTGTGTTTCTGCACACAGTCAGCATAGTTGCAGTTCTTGTCCGGTATGAAAAAACAAAACAGAACGAGAGAATCCACCACAGGAAACATGAAGCCAAACTTTGTGTTTTTCC
>NW_027281748.1:30000-35000 GCF_046629955.1 Centroberyx affinis
GTGATGTCACCACCTGTTGTACTCTATAGAAGGTGACATCACCTGGCACCAAAGACCAGCCAATAGCAGATGGCTATGGATGTTTTCAGTTTTTGGACTTTTTCTCTAATCTTTGATTTTTGCTGAAATATTGGATCATTTGAACATTTATTGAAATGAAACCATGTGAGGTTTAGAGGGAAAAATCACTATTTGGTGGAGCTGTTAACAACTCATAGACATCTGAAATGTGACCCGACTACACACTGCTTTTTGTAAGACGTCAAAAGCCAAAAAGGTTGGAAACCACTGGTTTCATCTTTAACAATGTGTTGTATTTTAAAAGCTTGTTATATTATCCATTGTGTCAAATCTCCATCTGAAAAGTAACTAAAGCTGTCAAATAAATGTAGTGGAGTAGAAAGTACAATATTTCCCTCTGAAATGTAGTGGAGTGGAAGTATAAAGTAGCATCAAATGGAAATACAGTAAAGTACAAGTATCTCAAAATTGTACTTAAGTACAGTACTTGAGTAAATGTACTTAGTTACTTTCCACCACTGAAACTGAGACATGGATGTGATCATGACATCATAATGTAACAGAGTGTACAGGCCAGAAAGTGACTTTTGAAAGGCAGAAATCTCAGCACCTGGCAGCCAAGTGATCCTTGGGTCAGCACAAATCGTAGGAAGGCTTCATCAGTTCTACTTAGTGCTGATGAAGCCTCTCGTCTTCACCTCTTCATTTTAAGCCCAGTGGATTCTGTGGATTCTATTATTTGGACATCTTACTACCTGGATGACTGAAATGAATCTACACACTTTACTTATTTCCCCTTTATGTGAAATCCTCGTCGGAAAGCGCCGGGTGTTTGGTGTGCCGACATCCTGAGAGCTTCAAACTCCCTGCAGCAGGTCTAACAATAGCTGCTGTGTCACGAGACCTCCCAGAGGCTGCGTGATCTGCGTATTGTAGCATACGGAAGATAAAAATAGCTTTTCCTCTCTCTCTCTCTATCTTTCTCTCTCTCTCTCTTTCTCTCTCTCTCTGCCCGATGTAACTGCTAATCTCAATTTCCTAGCACAGAGAAGAGACACTTCTGTTAGACAAGACAGAGGAGAGAGAGAGAGAGAAAACTATATACTATGTACTGTGGTTTATTTTGCGGTGTGTTATGTATCTACTGTATGTATGTATGTATGTATGTTCTCTATATACAAGGTTCATACAGACAATGTTAAATCAAATTCAAGGACTTTCAATGACTTTTTACAGCACTATTTTAACTCCACACAAATTTCTCCCACATTTCCCTAAACCTTACTGTGTCTTAAACAACCAGCAGTGCTTTAAATCTGTGATTCTCAACCTTTTCCATATCAAGGACCCCTGATTTAGTCCACATTAGAGTCACAGACCCCCATTTGATGAGATTTTGTCTCTCGGACCCAAATCTGAGAATATTTTTTATTGTCAGATATGATTTTGTCCAGAACTCCATCACTATCTGTAGAGAGATAACAGAGAAACTATGATCAAAACAGTCATTCTTCTACATTCTCTAATTGTGTTAAATTCTTGTAAATGAAATAATGCTTAAGTAACAATTCATCAACAATCAACAACAATTCATCAGTTTGCTGGGGACCCCCTGGAACCCCCTCAAGGACCCCTGGTGGTCCCCGGAACCCCACGTTGAGAACCACTGCTTTAAATCACAGGTTCACATTATTTTTTGAGTCATTGTTTTCCAGAATACACTGGTCTTCTTTTCCGTTTTGACTTGCATTCTGTCAAACACTGCAAACATTTTATTTATTTATTCATGTATTTATTTATTTCAAGCTCCTTTTAAGTACTTCCCCAGACAACAGGCTTATTTTCCAGGTATTCCAGTATACTTACATTTTGAAAAATGAAATTCAAGCACGGTGAACCAGTGATAATTGTATTGTAGTTGTAATTTTGACCTATGATGCTTCACACTGAACGCTTCGGCAACACATAACTTTCTCTTGTAATGCCAGTGAAGCCAACTTGAACTGAACTGAGAGGGGGAGAGAAAGAAAGAAAGAAAATGAGATGGAGATGGAGAGTGAAATATAAGAGAGAGAGATGGAGGTAGAGAAAGAGAGGAAAAAGGCAGAGAGAGAGAGGGAGCAAGAGAACGAAATAGAGAAAATAGAGAGGATGAGAGAAGCAGCAGCATAGAAAGAGAGAGAGAGAGGGAGAAAAGGAGGGAAAGAGACCTGATCTGAGATGATTTTAGATGTTTGGAGAGATTCGATGTGAAGTTAAATCCAAGTAAAGCCTCCGTTAAAATGTTTCAGCGTTAAAAACGTTTCAGGAACTCTGCGACAAACCCCGATCTTTCCTCATGAACCGTTCAAACAACAGTTCCTCCTCAATTCGTCCTAGTTATTATTATTATAAAATTAATAAATTACACATTGCTCATTACTTTTCCTTTTCCTTCCGATAAATCTTGTAGCAGAAGAATCTAAATACTGACAAAGTCTTTCTTTAAAGTTTTTAATAAAGACAGAGGTACAGCATTGAATTCAGACTCTCTGAGTGTATGTTTCCCACTTTGTTGCTCGTTCATGTGGCTCTGCTGTAATTCTGATATTTCTGACAGGACCTGAAGGCAGCAGAAGATGAGGGGAAGCTTTCATAGATATTACACCAATATTACACCAATAAAGAGGTTAAAGAAGCTAAAGAATCGGGGCGTCCTGGTGGATCAGTGGTTTAAGACACATACCATGTAAACACAACGTTCTGGGTTTGAATCCGGTCCAGAACCTTAGTCACAGGTCATCCTCCTAGTCTCTCTCTTCTCTCTGCTAGTCTTTCCTGTCTCTCTCTACTTGGAACGGTCTAATAAAGGCAAAAAAGCCCAAAAAAAACAATCTTAAAAGCAAAAAGGAGGCTAAAGAATGAAACGCAAGTAACGAGCAGGAACTGAACTGAACCTGGAACACTAACGCCTTCCTTTACTTTCTTTAAACAGTAATGTGATTCTAAATCTGTGATCCCGAGCGGTTTGTCTTCCCTCTGTTTGTCCTCAGGTCTGTCCTGCGTCTCCGTCCTCCCGCCGCGCCGGGGCTCCTTCTACGTGGAGACCGGCACCGGCGTGTCGGTGGGCACGGTGTTGGCCTTCTGGTGCCGCGAGGGATACCAGCTGGTCGGCAGCGACAAAATCTACTGCAACGTCAGGAACGGCAAACCGCAGTGGAGCAACTACCTGCCGGTCTGTGAAGGTGAGGGTGACGAAGCAGAGAGGAAGGAGAGGAAGGTGAAACGGACTTACTGGCTGTTTCCAAGGGTCCGACAGGCAGTAGAAGCACTGACTTGGGTTCTGGTGACTTGGGACTTGACTTGATGCATGAAGGGAAGACTTGAGACTTGACTTGACTTGGGTTCTGGTGACTTGGGACTCGACTCTGACTTGTGCTTTGATGACTTGAAAAGGTTTCTAAAGTCTTGACTTGAGATCTTGTGTTTGTGTAAATGACTTAGATTGAAAGTGATGAGATTTGTTCCAGCAGACGACTGAATTTAAATTCTGTTTTCTGAATTTGTATGGAATGATTGAATTTATTGAAGTTGAAACTGATTCTAGAAATCAAACTCATGATGCTCTTACCAAGTTTTTATCCTATTAAAACCATATTGCATTGAAAAGTCCTAGATATTTAGTTTTCTTTAAGATATTAAATTGATACTGTTGTTCTACATTTAGACTTGAGACTTGACATTAAAGACTTGGACTTGACTTGGGACTTGAGACTTGACTTGAGACTTGTGCCTCCAGACTTGAGACTCATATTCCAAATGAACTAACTGAATAAAACACCTGAGCCTGACTGGAGTAACCTCACACCGAGTTAAATTTCAAAGCTATTTTCTCACGCATATGAACAACTAATCCACTGCAATGGTTGAACGACTCTTCTTCGCTCCTCTCGTCGGGTTTTGCGTGGAATCTGGTTGCAGTTTGCATGTAAAGCATCGCCGGTGATGTCACACAGCGCCGTTTTCTCTCCTGGGAACATCGCCGCCTCCTTCCTCTCAACACGGAAACATGTCGGGAGGAATCAGCCTCCTGCTGACTGGAGACTGGAGGAGGAGAGGAGAGGAAGCTTCACTGCTTTCAGAGAGGAGAGAAACAGCGGAATTGAACTGTATTAAATGAGAAGATGAGCTTTATTGATCCCCGAGGGAAAATTGGGTCATTGCAGCAGCAATCGAGTCACATGACTTGAGTCAGTCTCGAGTCCCCATGCACTACGAAACCAAACCCCTTCTCTGAAATGTCTTTCATTTCTCATTACATAAACATTAATTATCCATTAAAAACAGCATAGCTTTAAAAAAGTAAGTTTAGTATCATGGGTTTATAAGGGATTTATTCATGGGTTGGTTCATGGAGAAATTAAGGGATTTTTCATGCCTTTTGTGCAGGTTTACAGGTTGTTAATGAGTTATTAATGGAAAGTTCCTGTCTCCCTGAACTTTACATTAAATTAGAAAGTAAAGAGTCAAACATTAACCTGTTAAGGGGTGTTTAAAGTGGTTTTGATGTGGTCTCCTCCATTAATAACACCCTTAACCCATTTTAAGGGGATTTTGCATGAATTAAGGGGTGAATGACTGTAAATGTAAGGTTGTTTTAAGGGATTACTGGTCCGTAGAGCCGCCTCAGCTAAAATAAAACAAAGTGTCCCTTCTCTCGTCCCTCAGCGATCCCCCGGCCGGAGGACCGCGGGCTGCGGGTGGCGGTGCTGGCCTCGGTGGTGAGCGGCATCGTCATCCTCGCCATGTCGCTCTCCTTCCTCATCTGCTGCCTGCAGGAACGATCCGGCCGCGACCGAGCCAAGAGGGACGGACGCAGCAGGTAGGAAAACACACACAGGGTCCAGATCAGCTAAGATAAATTCAGCCTTGATTATTCACTACCAGTTCCTCATTCTCTTAAAGCCATTTTGATATAAAGGCTTCAGCTTAAAGGCTTG
>NW_027281748.1:37500-95304 GCF_046629955.1 Centroberyx affinis
TAGCAACTGATTTAAGCTGAAAATCAATCAATCAATCTCCTTGATCTGTCAGATCAAGGAGTATCCATTATTGATCAACGCATCAGACTGTACTTCAATCAAGGTCTGCAGAAATTGCATTGTCTTTCTGTTAGAGATAACATTCAGATCAGTCCTCGTCATTTTAGGAGAAGACTAGTTAGGAGAAGACAGTTGAATGAATCCTCCCCGACAGTCATGACAGTGATCCTGAAGGATGAAATCAGGTGTGATCAAATGAACCAGACACTCATTTTCGAGTTCTCCACAATTATCCCGTGATCTCGCGAAAACAAAAGTCGTTTTCTCGTGATAAATTATCTTGTTATCTGCCTTTTGTTTTCTCGAGATAACGAGATAAATTAACCCGTTATCTCGAGAAAACGAGCTTTGTTGTCTCGAGATAACGGCATTAAAAAAATAATTGCAAGCACGGCCGTTCTCGGCTTCCGTAGTTTTGGAGAAGTCTTAAATCATCAGAGCTTCACCAGGACTTGTTGAGAATGCTAGAATTTTCATTTTTGGATGAACTATTCAACAAAGCTGTCTTATAATATATTTATTGTTATTTGAATGTGAAAAAAGTGGTGTATTGCAGCTTTAAACTGGACCAGTAAGCTGATGAGGTGGTCTCCCTCCCCCAGGCGCAGAGAGAAGCGCTCGGCCCGGCGCAGCGAGTGCTGGCTGGAGCGGGAGGACGGGGAGTGGGACGCCTTCCCTCCGCCAAAGATCTTCCACCTGTCCCAGAGGATGGACCCCCGCCTGGCGCCCGACAGCCCCCTCTACCTGACCGGAGGCCTCACCGGATACGAGAACAGAGGATACCAGAGGTAACCGGGCAACACATCAGGGAGATTCAGCCGAGCGATGGGATTGGTCAAAGGCAGCCGGAGGATCTGGAATCAAGTCTCTGTCATGCAAACACATTGATTAGTTTCGTAGTTATGACCAAAATACCATAATCCCAGATCCAGATCACCACCAAACATCCGACCCGACTACCAGGTGCACTCAATTTACTCCGCAAGTTTGAGCTAAACGGCTCCTGTAGCCAGGTGTGTGTGTACGCTCAATATTAGCTCCCTTGTTCTGCTCAGTCGTCTGAAGGCAGCACATCTAATTTGCAAAGTGTGAAGCAGTATAGCATTTTCAAGACGTTTCCTCGAAGTGCATTGGGCATTCTGCTGGTACAGGTTTGCCTGGTATATTTCCCAGATAATTACAACAGTGATGAGCAAAGGCCAACTCTGCCGTTGCTCCATGTCGCATAGCAATGTGCACTAGTCCAGAACACAGGAGCTTCTTCCTGTATTTACTTTCTTGCTCCCGCCCCAGACACATCTGACCAATAAGCGGAGTGAACGTTCTCACCTGGTTTGTAGTGATGCATTTTGGTTCGCTTGGATTTTTCTCAGTGTGAAAAGAAACCGAACCAAGGGGGAAAACGCTCCAAGTTTACAAACTCATCAACTGATTCGGACCAGAACAAACTAACTATAGGTGTGAAAACGTGCTTAGATCTTCCATATGTAAATTCAGAGCACAGCAAAAATGTTTTTCAATGCTACATGCCTTATATCTCTCTCTCTCCTTCTCTCTCTCTGTCTCTCTCTCTCTCTCCTCTCTCTCTCTCTCTCTCTCTCTCTCTCTCTCTCTCTCTCTCCAGGAGTCAGGAGAGTTTGCTGAAGGCCTCCCTGCCCGGACTCTACCGCTCCGAGTCTCAGCTCTACCCGCACGTCGTCCTGCAGAGGGTCCCGACCCCGACGGCGCCCTCCGCCCCCTCCGCCCCCGTCTACCTGCACCTCCCCCCCTCCTCCACCTCCCCCCCCTCCTCCTCCTCCTCCTCCTCCTGCCCCGCCAACACGGCCGCCCACCCGCAGCCTCACATCATGGCGCCCTACCCCACCCCGACCTACCCGCCCAACCCTGGCGCGGCCGCCCCCGCCTACCCCAACCCCGCGCCGGCGCCCATTTACCCCAACCCCAACCCAACGCCGCAGCGGCCGTGGCAGTAGCTCCCTTAACTCAACAACAACGCAACAAACCAAGGCGACATCCGAAGATTTACGGGGTGGTTTTTTTTTTTCCGTTGTGATGTCATACTGCCAAGCTGTTGCTGCTGAAGACGTTGAAGAAACACGTTGCGAGGAAGCGGCGAGGCGCTTTTTCAGTTTTGAGGACTCTCTGACGCCGTTTTTGAAGACACGTGACGTCCGACGCCGCTTTCCGGAGATGCGGATTTAGTCGTTTTTCTTATAATCTCTCACCGTAAACTCCCCCCCCCCCCCGTCTCCCTCGGATGGCCGCTGGATACGACCTTCCGCTCGTTTAACAGAAGTCTGCGAGAGAGAGAGAGAGAGAGAGCGAAGGGAAAGCTGCGAGGAAAACGAAGGAAAGGAAAATCCAGATGTAGAAGAAGTTCCACTTTTTACCGCATGCTTGCTGAACTTCTCCTGCGCTTCGTACTCACCCCCCGCGAGGAATTGCTCGGAAAATAAATCGGCAAAAGTTCGGAAAAGTTCTGTCGGACGTTAAACGGTCTGGTAGCTAGTTGGCGTTCGAGTTTTTTGTGTTTTGTTTTGTTTTTCCTTTCAGACTACTGCTGCACTTTTTGCTCCGTCCCTAAAAGGAATTATTTGGAAGAAAATCATGTTTCGCTCTCTCTTTAACCGTCGGGATGGCTAGTCGGTGGAGAGACACTACAGTTTTGCTTTAAAGCGTACTAATTTGGTTCTTGTGAAAGAATTGTCGGCGGTACTAATGCAGGACAGATGCAGGATAAACACATGAAGGACTTCTGCCGCTGCGTGGGCCGCTCACACCACTGGAAAATGTGACTTTTTTTAACGGTTTATTGTTTCGAAAGGAGCCTATCAGTCTTCCTGGGGTCGACGTAATCTACTGTAGATTCAAACCAACAGATAGATATTTTATTAATTCACTTTGAAGCTAGAGACTCACCCCGAACCTCTAAAACCGGTGGGTAAAACCTAGAGCTTATGTCTAAACTTCAACCCTAACCCCTTTATACTGTGCACTACTTTGACTAGAGCCATATGTAATGAAAGGTTTTGGGTCATTTTACAGCTCCTCTGAGATGTCTTTGTATTTTCCCACAGTGCATTGGGGAAAATAGATTGACGATTGGGATTTGTGGTTAGCGAGAGCACTGTGATTTAAATGCTAACTGTTGCTGCAGGCACTGAATGGACCGGACATTGGGCTGTAAATATGGATTTAATAGAGCGGTCGTTTCTTCCAGCACTTTTTAAACTCATCCTTTCTTTCTCACCAAAATTGTGAACTAATCTTAACTTTTTTCTGTCTCTTTCTGTCTGTTTATTTTTCTCTGTCTGCACAGCCCGAACTCATTTTGTCAAGTAATTATTTTTTTAACAAAAGTTTTACGGTCGGCAGTTTGACTGGGCAACTGTTCTGACAAAGTCGGACATTCAGGACCCTAGATGGGTTTAGTAGCATGTGTAGAAGATTCACAACTTGAATATCGACCAGACATCAGACCAGGGTCAAATAGTATTCGCAAATAATTCTTAAATCTTAAAAACCGTTGTTTTAGATCTACTTTGAGTACCGGATGTGCAGGGTTTACTGCAGATAATGAGTTGTTAATCACAGAAAAGTATGCAAAATTGGCTTTTTCAAATCGTCAGAAAGCTTCTGGCACTCGTATCGTCCCATGTGGTGAAACCCCACCCATCTGGCACGCCAAGCAGGTTAAAATAAACATGATGTATTATTTGGAAACTGTCTCTGACGGTCTGTCTGACACACTGTGTGGGATTGCTGCTCGTTCCTTGAAGCACTAAGGATGTATTGAAATGTTCTGCATACAGTTTGAGCGTGGAGTTTCCCTTCAGGTTTGTAGATTGGTGAGGTGGAGCGACTTCTGAAAAAAATCTACTAAACCTGATTCAGCTTAATTTCCGGCTGCAGCTTGTACAGCAGATACGGATATTTTTGAGCTTCTGTTTTCTCAAAAGCAATGAAATCACCCTTATTGTACCCTTTATTTTTGTTTACCAGCATTTTGAATCATTAACTTTGGTGCAAGGGCCCCTTTACTGTTGTTTTATTTAGTTTATATTATAACTTTGGGGCTTTTTTTATTTGTTATTGGACATTTTGAGTAGACACACTAACAAATCTGCACTTTATGGACTTTTCTGGGAGGAGGGGTTACAATGGCCTAGGTGTTTCTTTTAAAGTGTCCGTTGTACAATAATAAGACTGCCATAAAAACTGAATAAAGAGATTTTTGTTTAGTTGAACAGTTCGCTCCTCTTGTGTTTTTCTTTTTCTCCAAATGTGCTATTTCTGGTCAGAGAGGAAGAGGTAGAGGGAGAAAATAGATGAAGAAAGAGAGAAAGACGGGGTGGAGGAGACAGACGGTGATTTATACGTACATACATCATCGTGTCACGCTGGTTGAAAGAGGATATGAGCTCATTTGACTGCAGAGGGACGCTGACACATGAAGAAGACGGATCAGATTGTCCATTTAGTTCACACGAAGCTTGAATGAAAGAGCGGCCATATTTCCCATTCAAATCCATATTCAGAAATGCTGATTTTGGCCGTTACAAGTCGAAAGTGCTGCCATGTAATGTGCGATAGTGTTATGGTCGCAAAAGGACCATTTGTGTGAAGATGCTTTCCAGCTTTCTGAGTTTCGTTCACAGATATCATGTTGTTTTCTGTGTGTACTTGTGGAAGAAATTAAGTTTTCAAAAATATGATATACATTAAGCTTTAATCATTTATATGCAAGTATATTCATACATGAGACAAACATGTGAAAAGCAGTGTTGCAGAGTGAAAGATCCTGGTTCACTAGCTGCAGTATGTAATCAGAATAAAAGTTTCTGACATGCGCAAAATACCGAATCTAATGGGACTCTGGCATGGGCTTCGTCAGATGGCCTCTAGAGGGCGTCTTTGACTGCGAGATGTAGTGTTTTGTGCCCATACAGAGGCACAAAATCAAAAGTTGGTCAATGTATAGAAATTGATCTAAATCGATCTCTGATGCGTGTCATGTCTGTCATGTGGAGATGCACACACAGCAGACCAGCAGCATTTAACTCAATCCACAGAGTCTCCGCAGTGTGTGACAAACAATAGTGAAAGTTAACATTCCACAATTTGCTCCAAACTCTCTTGTGTTAGTAACGGGATTTGCCGTAATTCGTCTTCTGCTGCCCTACAAACTTTAACGGTAGGTAACGTTATTACCTTGTGTACGTTAGTGGAATTAGGTAGCCTCATTTAACCGTGTCGCAGTGCTTCAGTGCATAGAATTGAACACACACGCCGTGGGTCTGTACAGGTTCTGTTTTATCACAACATACATCTCCAAAATGTCAGCAACAGACATTTTTTTTTGCACCCGCAATGATTCAAATTCTCCTGGGAAAAAATTAAACGTCATTGACGCCACTTACGTCAAATCGGTGAGCGTGCGCAGAAAGAGTTTAGATATTCCAACCAAAGAAAGTGATCAGAATGAGTGTTTACATGACAAAATTTGATCCCTAAAACGGATTATAAAAGGGTTATACCACTAATTTCAAACAGAATGAAATTTCATTCATAATGGGCCGGTTTATTCTGATTGGGCTACTATTCTGATTATTAGTGGAATGTACATGTAAGGCTCCATGTAAACGCAGCTTTTGCGATGCCCCCTAACAGCCACTAGAGGAAGATAGGCTGAGTGAGTGAGTGAGTGAATGAGTGAATGAATGAATGAATGAATGAACATGTCAGTGAGTTACTTTCTGCGTTCATGAGGTGCTTTGCATCCAAAAGCAAGCAGTAAAAACATCCAGGCTCCATGTGCAACAGGCAGGAACACAGATAGATACAAGCTGAACAGTCAGGAAGTAAGTGAAGTGACCACAAGCACGGTCCGCGGGGAAACAGGCAGTCAAAACAGGCTGCGTGCCACCAGCCATGGAAATCCACCTGTACAGAAAAGATGAGAAATATATTTTGGCTGCCATTTGCATTGAAAGGTGGAAAATCAACACTAGACACCTGCTCATTTGTTTTTTATCCATCTTATGTGCTGTTGTGTGTGTGTGTGTGTGTGTGCGCGTGTGTGTGTGTGTAATTGGGGGGGGGTGATGGGGTTATAGATAGCAAGTAAGCATAAGTTAACTAAACAGTGTGAGAGACGCCGGAGGAGAAAGAAGACAAGCACTAAAAGAGGTAAGGAGGAGGGGAGTTTAGTTTATTCTCAAATTAAAAAGATAGAAGTAGAAATAGAAGGACGGCAATTATAAAGTCATATTGAGCAGGTGAGGTAAAAAACAACAACAACAAAAAAAAAAAAACTAAAGGCTTAAAGCAAAACCTCACCTGAAACATAATACAACAAAAACTAGAGAGAGACAGTGGGACAGAGGGAGGGTGGTGTATTTTTAAAAGAGAAGGTTCTTACATTGAAAACAAACTTTTAATATTTTACAATATAATTATGGAAATACATGATACGTACGATATTCAATACGTGCAGTATTAAATATCACACATGCCATGTGGCATTTTTTTGTAAAGCAAATCATATGTAAAACTTGTCTACAATTAATTCAGAGTTGGCAGATGATGTCCTAATATGATCCTGCAGTTTTAGCACCAATACACTGTAAAAAAAACACTCTGAATTGACTTTTAGGTTGCAAGATTTTACCATTTGACAGCCAATACAGATATTTTTGTATATGAGCCGCTAATAGCTGATACGTAGCTGATTTTATGCCGATACTCAATGTCTTTGGAATTTACCATTTTCATGCCCAAAAAATGACAAGTGTTCAGGTGCTTGCTAACACACCCACGGTGGATTTTGGTGAAAAAGGACAAAGGACTAGCAGAGTTATAAAAGTTGAAATTCTATTGAAAGAAGTCTTGCTTAGTGGATCATATGTATGCCGAATTAAAGAATGAACCCCAAAGATTTGGAAAAGGTTTTACGTTCTGTTCTACAAGGTATTTATATTTGCCGATAAGCAAGGCAACATCAAACTGCCGGCAGGGAGCTGGATGTAGTGTTTCCCCCATACAAGAGTGAAAAGGAGAAGAGCATGCTGTCTTTCTGCCAGCGACCAGAGAGCCTGAGAACTGAGCAAAGGCAGCAGGGATGATGGTTTCGCCACAGTGTTGATGACTTTTGATGTGCACAAAGTCTCTTTTACTACCAAAAATAAGAGCAACAACAAGAAAGAACTAGAAACTTTATACAAGGAAAAAATATTTTTGAGTGATATTTGAGGAGGTAAAGATAGATTTCACCTTGTCATTTAGGTATTTAAAAACCATGTCATCATTTGGCCACAGCTTTTCTCACCATGCACAGTTTTGACTCACCTTTTTTATCTTTTTGCGCTTCCTCTCTGGGAGGTCAGATGCAGTTAAAGTAACCTATGACCTTTATCAACATCTATTACCTGTCCCCCTGAGCTACAGTGGCCTGTAACTGACACAAACAGTAAAGTTGCATTTTCACCATGGAGCTGAGTAAGCAACGCAATTAGAGCAGAGACCCAAACTTCTAGCAAAGAGGTAATGTATCACGATACAGACAACGGGTTGGACAGTGACTTTTGAAAGCCAGAATTTCTCAGCACTTGGCCAAATAATTGTTCAGTCATTGCTATTAATCAACAACCCTATCAACCCACGGAAGATATTTTGTGCTCCGGGGCAGTAGAAATCCTACTTATCTGCCCCTTTCATCATCACTGAGACCTAAACCACCAATGACAAAACTAAAAGTCTGACAAATCACTTTCTTTTGGCTTTTCAGGATTTGTTTCAGAGTGACACCATGTCTCAGGTGCTCAGCAACAACTCGACAATCATGAATTCCACCTCCAGCAAAACTTTATCAAGCATGATCGAAGACGTCATCATTCGGTGTCAAGGCAACTCTGTGGCTCCAGCCTGGACAATAGCTGAGATAGTCATCCTGATCATAGGATCGGTAGCTAATGCTGTACTGCTTTGGCTGTTTCTGAAGGAACGGAAATCTCTGTCAGCCTCCAAGGTAGGTATGGTTCAAGATTAGGAGGGAATACACATTAATTAAAGAACTCATATGCATTATCCCCATGATCTAGGGCACAACAGGTAGCTTCAGCTAAGTAATCTGATCCAAAGACACATTCCAACCCGTTCTCATCCCCAACTCGTCCTATATTGACTCTTTGTCAAATCCCTTGGTGTCACTATACCGACGCGAAAGGTGCCCTTTCGCATCTGTATAGGACGCACCGGGTGTTCCATAGACTCCATGGTAAAACCTCTCGCACCAGTATTGGACGTCTACAACTTTCTCTCCTAGACCACCGAATACGTCTGGCGTACATTTTCTGCTCAAATAAGGGATTCCGGTTTGCTGCATTTCTTTGCTTGAGCTCTTTGGTGCTAATATTGATTTTTTTTTTTAAAACTGGTTAGTTGTAGATCAATTTCTAGGCCAAATGGGAAAAAAAATAGCTTGCATTTTATCATTTGATGTCACCTGCTAGATAAATAAATACATTTGGCTCATAACCTATATAACAAGTTATTTCAGTGGCATCTCATTAAACTGCATAAAAGATAGCACTTTATAACAACTGTATTGTTACCTCTACTTTACAATAAGCAAAATTTAAATAGAAGAACGCAGCCGGGAGTTCTAAACCGTTTCTAAACGTTGCATAATCTGTTTCGTCATTGAACATACCTCTTTCTGCCCGTGAAACATAGCTGATGAAATTGCGGCAAAATAGCACCAACAAAAGTATATTTTTGTAATTTTTTTTAATTATATCCTCTTATAACATCAGCCTTTTCAGATTGTATTACATCTTTGTAAAATTGAGCAGTTTGCCTTTTCACAAAACTACAGTTTATAGCGAGGCCAAGGGATTTGACAAAGAGTCAACATAGGACGAGTTGGGGATGAGAATGGGTTGCACATTCTGGCTGTGTTGAGAATTCCCATAATACACAGCTAGCCATATTTATAAGTTGCCACGCCTGACAAGTATCCAACTTGGATAGAAACGTTGTCACCATTAAAAGTGTATGCATGGAGTTCTGAGTGCACGGACTCTATTTCTAATTCACTGAGGTTAACTGCAATAAATCTTTGCAAAAATCTCAATCGCATGTACGTATTTCACAATTTTGTGCCAACGTCCAACTATCAAGGAATCACACTGCTTAGCCTCCCTGGGAAAGCCTATGCCAAGTTAATGGAAAAGAGACTCTGAATCTGAGGTTCGACTGATTGTCAAACCTCAGATTCAGGAAAAACAACGTGGATTCTTGGAGAGTGGACCAGTTTCTCCCCCTCACAGATAATCAAGGGATCATGGGAGGTTACTAATCGTGTCTACATGTGCTTTGTAAATTTGGGAAAAGGCCTACGACTGTGTTCACCAAGGTATTTTGTGATAGATCCTCATGGCTGCAAGCCATTCGGTCCCCTAAGCACTCGCAGTAAGAGCTGTGCTTGCATTCTTGACATTAAGCTCGTTCAAGGTGGGCATCGGAGTCCGACAAGGATGGGCCTTGTCCCCTCTCTTATTTGTTATGTTCATGGACAGGATATTAAGGTCCAGTGAAGGTCTGGAGCGTGTCTGGTTTGGTGGCATCTCTGCTGTTTGCAGATGATGTTGTCCTTCTGGCTTCATTAGACTGTGATCTCCAGTGTGCACTGGAGCAGTTTACAGCTGAGTGTGACATGGTTAGCATGAGGATCAGCACCTCCAAGTCTGAGGCCATGGTTCTCTCCTAGAAAAAGCTGGCTTTCCCCATCCAGGTGCAGGGGGTGTAACTGCCCCAAGTGGAGGAGTTTAGGTATCACGGGTCTTATTCAGGAGAGAAGGTAAAGAGGATCGTATGATTGACCGCTGCTTAGGTAAAGTGCCTGCAGTGATATAGGCGTTGTACTGGACCATGGTGGTGAAGAGAGAGCTGAGCCAGCATGTTCTTTGCAACTCTCATGCGAAGTCACAAGATTTGGGTAGTGAGCGGAAGAATGAGATCACAGGTACAAGTGAGCCTTGAAATTAGGTTTCTCGACTGGCCTCACTCTTCACATCAGGCTGAGGAGCTCAGCAACCAGGCAGGACCAGGGAGTCGATCTGCTGCGAGAGCAGAAGAGCTGGAGGAAGTTGTCAGGGAAGAGGATGTCTGGGCTGTTCTGCTTTCCCTGTTTCCACTGCGACTCTGGCCGGATAAGTGGCTAGAAAATGGATGGATGGTTGGATGGCATTGCAAAAATCCTAAACTAAAACACAGGCATCCTATAACACAGTATTCGCTACCTTGTTGTAATTCCTCTCTCTTTTATTCAGTTTTTATCATTTTATATGTGCAAATAAACCTAAACTTTTGTGTCCCAGGTCTTAGGGTTGAACCTGGTTGTGATGAACCTCCTATACCTGCTCCTGGCGCCTGTCAGTGTGTATTCAAAGGCCCGCAGTCACGCACTACTTACTAAATATGGTAAGGTCAGAGCTTGGTCACTAAGCTAATCAGTCCAACAGTTCAAATTCTCAGCTACACCTTGCTGCTGATAAGTAGGCTTTTTAGGTACAATGAATTTAATAACATATACCTGTTAAAGTTTTCTCCAACATACACAGCTCAGAGTTTGCAGGGATTTCATCAGATTCTACTTGAGATTGATGACATCCCCAGGAAAAATTTGAGGTGTTTCATTCCAAAAAGTTATACGTCCATTTTGGAAAAGTTGCTATTAGAAATTCATCAGTCAATGTTTTAAAAAGGCAGATAATTCTATCCACAACATCCACAACTTTTTTGTAAGCAGATGTCATGAGAACTCCTAATTTTAACTGAAACCCATAATGTGTTTTACTTTTATGCCAAAAACACTGGAAAAGAAGGTACCAGTTTGCTCAAATGGTTGACATCTCATTTTGGAATGAAACTCTTCATTTTAAACCAAAGAGATCAGGATAGGATACCTAGCACATTTTCTTATATTTCTTTAGCTCTTTGTTACTCTCTTGCATTAGAAGCTTATGATATGTCCTAATTCCTGTGCGTAAAGGTTGTTATGAGATCTCAAAGAGCCTTCAAACTCTGCAAAAGCCGAGGGGAAACCCTATAACCAACCATTCACCAAACATTTCAGCCAACAACATACAGACGATCCTCACATCTCAACTGAGCATGGCAAGTGATGCCATCAGCATGTTAAACCTGATTGGCTCTCCCCTGCTGCTGACCTGCATGTGTGTTGAGCGCTTCGTGGCGGTGGTGAGACCCGTGCTGTATCTACGATTGAGGAGGTGGGAGTACCGGATGGCTGTTTCTGCTGTTGTGTGGCCGCTCACCTTGCTCTGCTGTCTGTTAACAGGTAAGTGTTGGGTGAATGTTTAAAGTATAGAAGCTACAAATCTCCCAGCAACCACAGCTGGCTTGTCGTCATCATGGAGGTCCATTGGAGAATTGGGTGTGCACGAATAATGGCAAACTACATAACAACCAGGCTAGAAAAATAGAAAAAGACTGTGGCGGTGTGGGTAAGTATTGTAAATGAAAGCAAAAAAGTTGCATCCGTTCAAAATTATTTGAATGGAAGATAAAGAAGTTGCATCTCTTCAAAGGGTGTTATATCTGAAAGATTACAACGTCCATTTTGGATTCTCCATGTTCATTCACAACATTTAAATCGATTAATTTATCTGCATTGTTGCTTTAATCATTTTAACTACAGACCTACAGTAGCTATATTTTGTTGGTAAAGCTTTTCGCTAACACTTTAGCATTCACTATATGTAATGATAGTAGGCTCCATGCTAACACTTTAGCAAACACTATGTTGAGTGATAGTAGCTCCATGCTAACACTTTAGCATTCACTATATAGTAGGCTCCATGCTAACACATTCAAGTGATATTAGGCTCCATGCTAACACTTTAGCATACACTATGTTGAGTGATAGTAAGCAGCTAGCGTTATCTCAAAAGTGAGAAAATAATAACTTTTAGCAGCTCTAAAGCTAAATGCTAAGTAATTTTAAATGATATGTGGCCAAGTCTGGCAGTTTTGCATAGGAGATTGGTAGAAGTTGCATGAAATGTGATATAAAAATAAACTGTTTTGAATTAGCAGGGACTGCTATAGGAAGTGAAGGTGGTGGGTGATGGGAGACTGCGTGCAGCTAAAAATCACTGAACAGCAGATGAATATGTGGTTGCTCACCAGAAAGTCATCTTTCCTATAAAACATTTCTGTTTTTGAGGGTAGAGTCATCTGCTTGAAACACTGACTGAACAGTTTTCATTCTTCCCTGAATCCCTTCATCTCTTCTCCTTTCCAGCTTTCTCCGGTCTGGCTTACGTTCTGCTGCCCGTCTCCATCATCCTCTCCTGCCTCTTCCAGCTCATGCTCGGCAGCCTTGGGGGTGTGGTCTGGTCACTATGGCGGCAAAGCCCCGCCCACACACACAATGACCACGCCCCCTCCCGCTCCCATGCTTCTCCTGTTGCACCCGTGAAGAGGCGGGCGGTGGGGAATGTGTTGGCGGTGGTGCTGCCGGCGGTGGTGTCCTACCTGCCCGTCGTCCTCCTGATTCCCATAGTCTTTCTCATACCGAATGATCACAGCCAGTGTAATTTGCTTGAATGGTCAGTATACTTCCCCAAATTTGGCCTGCTCATAGGACCGATGTTCTACCTGGCCAAGGCCAGACAGATGCTGTGCTTTAGTGGGGGAGGGAAGGGCACTACTGCGTAAAGTTAGAGAGAGAGAGAGAGCGAGACAGAGAGATTTTTTAAAGTTATTTTTAGGCATTTTGACCTATATTAGACGTTTCAATGTAGAGAGAGAGGAAAAATTTGGAGGTGACGTGCAACGAAGCCCCTGGGCCAGATTCGAACCCAGGATGTCGCAGTCACACAGTACACGCCTTAGACCAGTGGTTCTCAACCTGGGGGTTGAGACCCCCCAGGCAGTCGTGGGATGATTTATGTGATAAGGAGAAAACGTTTCTACTATACAAATTCATTATCATGTCTATTTTTTCCAGATTTTTCTCAAATTTTCATTTTCATTTTTTATTAATCAAATGAAACAACCTGAAAAGGGAAAATCATTCTTTGGTTGAACTGGGGTCGCGAGTAGGTATCGCTTCATTTTAAGGGGTCATGGGCCAAAAAGGTTGAGATTATACAATATTGTTGCTGAATTGTAATATAAACACCAAAATCAATAAACAGTGAATGTGTGACTTGTTTGAACTTCTTGTAAGCTGCTTATATCATAAACAATCGTCAAACAGGCAAATTAAAATTGAAAATTTGAGAGAGTGGCAGAGGGAGAAACAGATAGAAATTAGTTGTTATTATTGTTTGAGCTCAGCAATGAAGAAAAGCGTTCAGTCACTGGCTGAAGGTAACTGAGGGGAATTAAAACAACATGTAGATGTATCACTGTAATAAAAAGGACAATACACTGAAAGTACAAAATATTAGGAACCTCTTCCTGATATCGAATTGCACAATCCACATCTCAGTTGTCTCAAAGCATCCAACTCCTTCTGTAACTCGTCTGCTTTTCTTTATCTCCATCTCCTCCTTTGTATAGATATAATAAGGGAAATCAATAAGGGATAAAGGTTTTTACCTAGACTCACCTCATCAGTGGACTTTATGAAAAAGAGCAAGTCTCTCTAATAATTTTGTACATTCAGTGAAATTTTCCAGCATTAGTAAGTGTTGTTTGGACTCATATAAACACTGGCTGTGTTGATTTTAACACTTTCAGACTTAAATTAATACTGACAATTCTATTCATGTTAAAAAAAAAAAAAATTAGATACAGGTATAGAAATGACTTTGACAATGACAAATGTTTTGTTCTGATACCCACCACTTGAAAAAACATGACACCTGCTCAGACAAAATGAATTATTTAAATGAATTATGGTACTTTTCAATGAACTCATTGGTTGGCAAAATGACACTTCTATATTTTAGAGATTTGAATTATAGATGTGCAAATACTACAGCTACATGTATCTGGGCAATTACTTCATCAATCTGTCTCTTTTTGAAAGTGTCCAATTTTAAATGAAAATAAAGTTTATGTAATTTTCAGCTTGGATGACTTTGAAAGCACAAGAATGAAAAAGAAAGAAGCTAAAATTTAAATTGTCTTTTATGTGTTTTAGCAAGACTGCCATTCTACAACAGAATGTACCATCTAGTGGTCAGATGAGTAATTGTTTCCCCCTTGGTTCAGCTCAGGTGATGTCCAGCTCTTCTGTCATCAAGACTGCAGATAGAATAACAAATTTAGACATAAAGACAGGTTTTTTAAAAAAGTAATTCACTCTATATTTGAAAAAAACGTTTTACTTTCAAAGACTTCAACTTTCATTCCTTGTTACAGCAGATACAGCGAGGACAATTTGCACATAGAAACATCAGATATTTTGTCTTTCGATTACAGGGCGAGTTCAGGATACTGTGTCCATTTCAAATGGCATCGATGGCAACAATAAATATTGGCCAATACGGTCCTACAGTTACGCTCATAAAGCCAAAGAAAGCTGATTTACAACTGAACTTTCTCATAAACAATGTGTGTTCGAGGCAGCACAATCACATTACATTTTCAAGATCGAGGAACAGTGATATAACCAGAGTTTACAGAGAGAGAGAGTGTGTTAAAGGTGAAATTCATCCTTTTACATTGAACATCGTCAGTCTGTGATCGATGCCTTCCAGGAGTTATTCTGTGATGAAGTGTTGTAATTAATTTTTTTTGTTGAACCTACTTTTCCCTCAATCTGCCTCGTCTACTTCTACTTCAGTTAGAGATTTCCTACAATCCTACAATATCAATATCTCAAAGTGACGCGACATCGTCTACGTTTGGCCAGTTATCCACGGAAATAAGAAAAATACACCACCAAACAACAAAATGGACCCAGAAATGCCAATAGCTGTCTCTTTTTAAGTGTTTTTGGGTGGATTTTTCCTTTACAAAAGTGGCTGTCAGTGGTAATGAGAGATATTTAGAAACGTAACGAAAGACGGTGACGTTGTCGCCTCTTCCTCCCTGACGAAACAAAGAAAACGCCTAATTTCTGTGCCAGATTACATTAAAGGAGGTAAGGGGAGGGATCAGAGAAGAGGCGAAAATGTTACAGTCTTTCCTTTTGCTGTCACTCCTCCAACATGGCTGCGCGTCCCTCGTCACCACTGGTAAACAGTTTCCCAACAGTCCATGGCAGGGCGTTGTTTCATGGAAAAATACAAAAAAACAACAACACTTCCATATTTTCCCAGGAGTTCAGTGTAGATTTCATTCACAGAACCGTCTGGAGTACAGTAAGTAAGGATGTGATATGTGAACACGCAGTATAGGCATACTAGGGCTCAGTCCTTTAGTGCACATTCAATATGAAAACAGACGAGATTCCACACTTTTCAAGCTTTATGGACAAATACTCAATGATTAAAAAACAGAATTAAAAAATGGAACAATCAAACCATGTTAAGAAAGACATGGAAGTCATCACCGGGTACCTAAGCTTTAGCAAAATGTCAAGGAGTCTGAAGTTTCTCTAGCAGCACGGCGCGTGGCGGGAGACCAACTCCCTTCCAATAGACAGCCGTTGGGCGCTCGCAGGGCGGCGGCGGCGATGGGCGAGATCGTTCTTCTAACGGAAAGCCTGGTTCTGGAAAACAGCGCTGGAAGTGTCCTGGAGGAAGACACCGAACCCCCACCGGCGGAAAGATAAAGTTCTCCTTCGGGGGGAATCGACCCGGTTATCACATAACCCGAAACATTTCCTATTAACTTAAACCTCTTTGACTTCCTTGAATACGACGCGGCCTTTGGTACAGTCCAGCGGGTTCCACTGTGCCAGGCTAGATCAGCCGATCGCGGAGTAAAACGACCGAACGCCCAAGAAGTCCTCGGCAAGAAAACGGCATTGAGAGCGTGCGAGGCGGGCCGAGAGAGTCTGTGCGTCCTCTAAAAAGGCCAGTGTATGTCCTCGAAGTCCACCGTCTGACCCATGTTGGCGTCCGTCTCCAGCAGGCTCATGATGACGGCCATGGCCGCCTCGTCGCTGCTGAAGTTGCTCAGGCCGGGCACCATGTTGTCCAGGTCCAGCTGGGACGCCTCGCCTGCGCCGGCCACAGCAAAACAAAACAAGACAAGAGTTAACAAACATCCACCTGCAGAGACTCTGACTGTTAGACATCATCAGTCTGTGATGGTCAAGACACTCCAGGAGTTACTTTGTGATGAAGTGTTGTCATTTACTGTTTTTTGGTGAACCCACTTTCCCTCAACCTGCCTCGTCTACTTCTACTGCAGTTAGTCATTTCCTACGTTTCCCAGAATGCCTTATGGTCAGTGGTGGAAGAAGTACTCAGATCTTTTACTTAAGTAAAAGTAGAAATACCACAGTATAAAAATACTCTGTTACAAGTAAAAGTCCTGCATTCAAAATGTTACTTAAGTAAAAGTACAAAAGTATTTGCATCAAAATGTACTGAAAGCAACAAAAGTAAAAGTACTCATTATGCAGAATGACCCATTTCAGAATAATACAGTATATATTATATTATTGAATTATAATTATTGATGCATTAATGTGTAAGCATCACTTTAATGTTGCAGCTGGAAAAGGTGGGGCTGATTTCCACTACTTTATATACTGCTGGGTAGCTTACAGTAATCTATAATAATACATCACAGTTTATTAGTTGATTATATTTTGTGTTAATAATCTGAATCTGCAAAGTAACTAGTAACTTAAGTTATCAAATAAAGGTAGTGGAGTAAAAAGTACAATATTTCCCTCTGAAATGTAGTGGAGTAGAAGTATAAAGTAGCATAAAATGGTAATACTCAAGTAAAGTACAAGTACCTCAAAATTGTACTTAAGTACAGTATTCGAGTAAATGTACTGAGTTACTTTCCACCTTTGCTTATGGTACGTTCAGACGTTCAGGAAGTCATTAATTTCCACTGGAAGCCCGCAACACGAAGCTACACACTAGACTATTTTCCGCGATATCAAATATCGGCTATTAAAAGCCTATAAATGTTTATGTAATTTAGAAACAATCATCATCACATCGCATCACATCATACACATTATCACACTCTAATGATGCAGTGAAGCGTGAACCAATCAGAGTAGAGGGACGGTAAGGTAAGGCATTTACTTTATTATTTACTTGATTAATTATTTCAGTTAACAAGAATGATTATTTGCCAAATGAAATAAAAACGAGACAATTGCAAAGCTATGACAGTTTGACATTTAGTTGGCCGTTTTGTAGCTTTTGTTGCTCGAAGTCTGAACGAATCATTAAGTGGCGTCAACTTGTTGCTTTCAGTCACTGGAGGGCAGATGAACAGCTTTAAAGTGCGATCATTCAGCTGTGGGTTTTTCCAGGTGGAGAGAGCGATAGCATTAGCATAGTAAGAGCAAGAGAGTGAGAGTTTTTCCAGTTGAGAAGAAGTGAGAGTGGAGAGTTACTCAAATTTCACAAAAGCCAAAATGTAAAAACCCATCATGTCTTATAGCCACACTGCATTCTGGTCTCTCTCCTGCTCCTGTGGTTGGAGAAACTGGTCTCTCTCCTCTTCTACGATGGATCTCTCCCTGTATGATTGTTGAACGTCTCTCGGTGCAAAATGGCGGCTCTAGAAAGAAGCCCTCGCTCTTTGATTCTGAGGGACTGACACCAAAACCTGACGTTTACCGCTGAGGTTTTACATCCTGAAACATTTTCTCAAACTCCATTGTAGCTGCTGGAAACATCTGGAGGTGACGTCACCTCGTCTACGATTGCTAAAAAGACTCAGCGACAGACAGACAGAGACAGATGTCAGTACCTGGGTTCTCAGGTGTTGCATTGCTAGCGGCGGCTGCTGTTCTGGAGTCAGACTGGGACTCTGAACTGCCTGCTGTCTCGTCCCTGCTGGAGACCTGAAACCAGTCACATTAACAGTTTACCAAGACGCTCCGCAGGCTGCTGTGCCTGTCTGCCCTCTGTGTTACTGGATCATTTAACACAGGGAACCACAAGGACAAACTTCATTATAGGAGTAGCCGTTGTACACGGCAAAAAAAATGTTGTCAAGTGATTTTAACTTGTTTCCAGGTCTATCAAGCTTATTTCATGATATCTTTAGTCCAATTATCTCACTGCACCGGCAGATAATCTTGCTGGTTGCAATAAATTTCACTTGATTCATGCCAATATGACTTCTATCAAGAAATCATCATAAAACAATGAAGAAACAAGAAACTTTCTCCAAGACAATTTCACTTTTACCAAGTAAATGTCCTGAAGCAAGTTACATTCTCCTGAAAATATTTCTAATTTGTTGAAACCGGTAAAATTATCTGCCAGTGCAGTGAGATGATTTCACAAAAAAAAATCCTAAAATAAGCTTGATAAGACTGGAGACAAGAGAAAATAACTTGACAAGTTTGTCAGTTTTTGCAGTGTAGAAGTCTTCCTGGTAACCCTTTAAATTACAGGCCATTGATACGTAATAATACGTAGTAATGACTGGAAATAACTAAGTGATATCCAAGTAAAATAGATGTAATAACTCTTTATAGCATTACTGAGTAACATACAAGTAAAAAAAGCTGGGTTTTTTTACCAGACTGGGCCCGTTCAGTTTCTGTTTTTTTCTGTTATTATTTGTGTAGAGATGAGGTGTGTTTATGTGAATATTCTACATAATCAGTATTGGTATGTCTTTTCTAAAATATATAATCTGTTATTGTATGTATTCTGCAGTATAAGCAAATGAAAACCTTATGTAAAAACAGCTTGTTGACAGGTGTTGTGACGTCCTGTACTGACTGTCCCTCCTCTCTCTGAAGATAAATCAATAGACAACAGACAGTGTGTTTCTTCCTATCAGATATTCAGATATATCACATATATAACTAGTTATTGCATCTATTTTACTTGGATATTACTTCTTTATTTCCGGTCATTACTGCATATTAATGACCTGTAATTTAAAGGTTTACCGTCTTCTTTCATGCATTTATCCAGAGTTAGTACACACTTTTCTTTCTTGAACATTGTACAACACAGCCAAATTAGTGTATTGTAACACAAAACTCAACTAGTTACCATACTATTCCTTGTCATTTCCAACAGCTGAAAAGAAGCAAAACTTAAATTTTTCCAAGCAATTCCTCTTAGGTACAGATCCAAAATTCAGTCTCCTACATCTGCAGCTTTGTGTAAAATGCTCACAAAATGATGGTTCTTATTTGTTGTAGTTATCACTGTGGTCATACACATGGCTTACAAGTCATTTGCCTCTGACTTTTACTCTTTTATCCTGTCAAAAGTGAATGAGGACAGTGTGTGTGTGTGACTCACGGTCCTGCTGGTCTGTGGGGAAACCAGTGGAGATTTGTCCTGCGCCGGGCCGAACGGACTGGCAGCTCCGCTCGACGGAGACGAATTCAGTCTGCCAGAACACAGGCGAGGACAGAATTAAACACATTTTCAACAAAATAAATCAAATATTACTTTTTGTCTATTTTATCCATTTCTATTTAATATGAGTATTAGAATTATCGGTTACGGATGTTTTTATAACCCCCAGTTACTCTTTTCTTCTGCTGCAACAACCCAATTTCCCCACTAACCCTTAACCTATTTCTCCATGGGGTTTATTAAAATTTCATCTAATCTAATCTAAAACACGGAGTAAAGCAGCACTCCTTGTTTAGTTTGATCATTATTTATTTATCCGTTGCACAATTCTCAGTAAGTTCTCTCGTTGTAATTTCTTGTTGTGTTATCTCTAATGCTCTATATATCCTGTATCCTCCTCTCTGCTGCTGCAACGACCCAGTTACCCCACACAGGTCATTAATGCTGCAGAACAGTTTCGTATTTCACTCTTAAGTTCTGATTTGTCACTTCTTGTACGGAGAAGATTTCACTCCAGTGATCATACAGGACGCCAGAATTTAATTTGTGTAAATACGAATGAATCTATAGCATCTCAGTTAGTGGGGATGGGACGCTCTTCTCTGTTCCAGCTCCACTTTGTGATTTAGGATGATAAGACGGATGCATGTTTACATAAAAATCTGTCCCAGTGCAGCTTTAAAGTTTCATCTAATTGAATCTAAAGTCCCGCTGCCCCACTGTATCGTTTAGTGCAGCACAGACACACACAAAAACGCACCTATAGGAGTCGATGAGCTCATTTGCGATCTGGGTCCCTATGCTGCCTGCATAGATCATTGTGCCCACGCCACTGGAGAGGCCGGGAATTATGGGTAGGATCCGCTTTGTGTCTTCTGTGGAGGGAGAGGGAGGAGAACGACGACGGTAACGTCAGAGAAGGCAACTTCCAAACACAAAAGAACAAAATGTCTAAATATTTATTTCTTCTTACCCTGAAGAGCTTTCGAGCTGCCAGGCTCCTCATCCTCTTTTGTGTGACTGGGCCCCCTGTTTGTCAAATAGAGGATTTACAATATACAGTATTTTAATAATAATAATAATACATTTTATTTGTATAGCACTTTTCAAGATACTCAAAGACACTTTACATGACACTTTACATATATACGTCAATTTAATAGCAAGTCCTCATTTAAATACCATTTAAGAATGCATTACTTAAGCAGCTGATCAACAGTCCAGTGTTGGTCATGTATAGCGTCTTGTTCTGTTCCCTGGTGATGGCCCCTGAGACTAATTCTGAGACTAATTCTGAGACTAATTCATGAGACTAATTCTGAGACTAATTCCTGAGACTAATTCATGAGACTAATTCATGAGACTAATTCATGAGAGTAATTCTGAGACTAACTCATGAGACTAATTCATGAGACTAATTCTGAGACTAATTCATGAGGCTAATTCTGAGACTAATTCATGAGACTAATTCTGAGACTAATTCATGAGACTAATTCTGAGACTAATTCATGAGACTAATTCTGAGACTAATTCTGAGACTAATTCATGAGACTAATTCATGAGACTAATTCTGAGACTAATTCTGAGACTAATTCATGAGACTAATTCTGAGACTAATTCATGAGACTAATTCTGAGACTAATTCATGAGACTAATTCTGAGACTAATTCATGAGACTAATTCTGAGACGAATTCTGAGACTAATTCATGAGACTAATTCTGAGACTAATTCATGAGACTAATTCATGAGACTAATTCTGAGACTAATTCATGAGACTAATTCATGAGACTAATTCTGAGACTAATTCATGAGACTAATTCATGAGACTAATTCATGAGACTAATTCTGAGACTAATTCTGAGACTAATTCATGAGACTAATTCTGAGACTAATTCATGAGACTAATTCTGAGACTAATTCATGAGACTAATTCTGAGACTAATTCATGAGACTAATTCTGAGACTAATTCTGAGACTAATTCTGAGACTAATTCTGAGACTAATTCGTCCTTACCCCACCTTCTACTCATTGGGTAAGCAGAGTCAGAAATGAATGTACATCAGAATAAATGTTTGAGAAAATTTGAATGACCACTTTCTTAACGTAACACAAATGTGATGTTGTATATGTATATGATGAATATGATGTACTGGATTCGGACCCCAGGAAGACTAGCTGGTGCCATGGGCATCAGCTAATGGGAATCCTTTTAAATAAATAAATAAATGAAATAGTATGGGCATAAATAAAAACAGTGTACAAATACGTAGCAAGTAAAAAACTACTAAAACCAACTATGTAAAACTATATAGAAACAAACAAATTTAAGAATAGGTCAATTAAGCGAGGCACAAAAAAAACAAAACTGAAAACTAAAAAAAAGGTGTTACCTCTGTTCTACAGTAACACAATGTGTATATGGAATGGGATCAACATCAAAAATAGCAAAAATTTAGGCAAGTGGATCCAAAACAGATCCAAAGAATTCAAAATTGTCAGTTTCTAAAAGATGAGTAGGTCAGTTGCGGCTCTCCACCTGCTCATGATATCATGTCGGAGGAGTTGTGAGACAGACAAGCGAGATGTGATCGCACCTTCGTAAATGAATCAATACTTACGAGATAACTCTGTTTAAAGACACGATAAACTCAACTTCTTTGGTCCATGGATTTGTGAAACTAAACCACTGACTTTGGAGTGAAACGTAGGAGCCGTATTTTGTTTTGAACTTGTAGCAGTTTGTCTCGATCTTCTCTTTGCTTCGAAGAACTGCCAAAAGATTAGACACCAGTATCATCACAAAGCACAGGGAAACGGTTTCACTCCAAAAAAAGTTATATATACATTTTGCTGCCACATGGTCAGTGGTCACTATTGCAAAAATACAGATGGATGCACCTTCATGATGGTCGCCATTTTGTGAGAAAAGGATAAGTTTGGTGATTTTGATCCTCTATATAATGAGTCTCTTCATACATGCAGTTGTTGGACCCACAGACAGTATTGTCTCCAGTCAGCTGTCAGTTGAAGCAGCGAGCTCCAATGCCTCTTGCTGCAACAATGAGTCCAAAAAAGCCGTTTGAGCGACCGCCGTGTTTCTCTCCACGGCCCGGAAAGCGGCGGCACCGACCGTTTCCACTCAGCGGATCGTCTTCTACCGAACTCTACTGTTTACAATCTGACCTGACCGTCCAGAACTAGATCACTCCGCCAGGAACCGCCTTTCACCCCCACAGCGGTCTGTGCTGCCAACCCGGTCTCACGGCAGTTTGTGAAATAGTCACGAAATTTAATCTATTGATTCGTGTACATGGACACGATTTTTCCTTTTTTTTTCGTGACACTCAGCACGACTTTCAAACTAATGTATTTCAATTGGAAGTATCTTTCCTGCCTGCAACACTTTTTTTTTTTCTCTCAGTCGGGACTCGGGAAGTAGTGTGACATTGAAATAAAACGGTGGCCAGTCAGGGTGTTGTGGTCGGGGGGGCGGATGGGTGTATACGTTTGCCTTTGATGCCGACGACCGGGGTTCGAAGTGTTCAAAGTACATTTCAACCTTCAGCCACATTGAAATTTTTAACGAACGTTTTTCTTATTTGACCATGACCAAACCATTTCTCTAACCTTAACCAAGTTGTTTTAGTTGCCTAACCATAACCGTAACACAGGTAGTTTTATTTGCCAAAACTTACGTTTTCAAATTTGTGGTGGAGGAACGTAATTCAGGTCGTGGTGGAGGCACGTTTTTTAGGTCGTGTTCATTTCACGAAAAAAAAATGGCAAAATCGTGTCTATGTACACGAATCAATACATTACATTTTCGTGACTATTTCACAAACTGCCGTGACACTGTGTTGGTGCTGCAGCAGAGAAAAATAGTTCTGTGATTTCCTGATTAGTGAAAGCTGCTTAACGGAGGAACTGAGTCTGTTTCCTCTCGACTCTCCTGTGGAGACACAAACGGCTTTTCTGGAGATGTTTTGACAAACAGTTTGGACTCATTGTTGCAGCAAGAGGCAGCGGAGCTCGCTGCTTCAACTGACAGCTGACTGGAGACAATACTGTCTGTGGGTCCAACAGCTACAGGGATGAAGAGACTCGTTACATATAGGAACAAAATCACTTGAACTTCTCCTTTAAGATAAGCAGTAACTTCAAAAGTATTGCAAAATTTGTTTAACCTCAATAACAGTGATCATTTCCTAAGCGTAAGAGTTCTGAGTTCTAGCTTGAAAAGATAAATAATGAGTAAACTAAAACACCTATCAACTTGATTTTACAAGCTGCAATTGGAGAATGGCTCCAGTTTAAGCTCAAGAGAGATGCATTAGTGACTGACAGCTTGTGAGTGGAGAGACTGCGGCTTTGCTCCATCACCTTGCCTGTGTTTTTCTGCCAGGTGCTGCAGGTCGTCCTGGTGGAAATACTCGTAACACGAAGTGCCGAGAACCTCCTGCGGCAAATAACCGATGACTGTCGTGGCTCTGGGGGACAGAGAGGACAGACAAAGACAAGGGAGTCTGGTTATTCTCGTTCTCTCTCTCTCTCTTTCTCTCTCTCTCTCTCTCACTGTCTCTCTCTCTCTCTCTCTTTCTCTCTCTCTCTCTCTCTCTCTCTCTCTCTCTTTCTCTCTCTCTCTCTCTCACTGTCTCTCTCTCTCTCTCTCTTTCTCTCTCTCTCTCTCTCTCTCTCTTTCTCTCTCTCTTTCTCTCACTGTCTCTCTCTCTCTCTTTCTCTCTCTCTCACTGTCTCTCTCTCTCTCTGTCTTTCTCTTCGTCTCTCTCTGTCTCTCTCTGTCTCTCTCTTTCTCTCTCTCACTGTCTCTCTCTCTCTCTTTCTCTCTCTCTCACTGTCTCTCTTTCTCTTTGTCTCTCTCTCTGTCTCTCTCTTTCTCTCTCTTTCTCTCTCTCACTGTCTCTCTCTCTCTCTTTCTCTCTCTCTCTCTTTCTCTCTCTCTCACTGTCTCTCTCTCTTTCTCTTTGTCTCTCTCTCTGTCTCTCTCTTTCTCTCTCTCTGTCTCTCTCTCTCTCCCATTGTGTCTCTCTCTCTTTGTCTCTCTCTCTCTCTCTCTCTCTCTCATCTCACTGTCTCTCTCTCTCTCTCTCTCCTCCACAATCCTCTTTCTGAGGATTGTGACCATCAAACTGTATTCATGAAATGTGAAAATGAAATGGAAATGAAATACGACAAAGCGATGAACATCTCCACAGGTAAAACATTCATCAGTCACACTTATGGAAATTTGATAAAATTACGCACTATACTTGAAATTGCTTCCCAAAAAATGAGAAGAGGTTTTCATGTGATGCCATCGAGATGCACGGCTCCTTTTGAGAAACAATGGCAAAGACAGACAGAATTATGTATCTCAGCAGTGAATAGTACTGCTAAACTCACAGCTGGACTCTCAAGAGGCATTTTCACCCACAAAATCCCTCTGCCATTTTTTTCTCAAGGGAACGGTGTGTGTTAAGAAATGACAAATCCATGATTTCATGACTGGTGACAGCGAGGTGCAAGCCGACTCGTGCAGATGGGCGGTAGTTAGAAGCGGGGAAACTCACTGTTGGTCAACAAAAGTGAACTTGCCGTCGAGCGTACAGCGGGTGACAAATTCGGTGGGCTTGACGTTGACCTCTTTGGGAGGCGGGTGGGACAGGTGGGGGTGGAGGCGGCACACCGTCACCAGGCAGGTCAGGTGGGAGCTCTCCTTCTCAGAGTCGCTCTCCGAGTCCAGCTGGCTGGTCGGCCAACTCCGCATGTATCCAGTGCAGTGAAGAGTACAGTATCTGTAGGTGTCTGTGGGCAGAGGGGCAACGGGGCAGAGGGGCAGAGGGGCAGAGGGGCAGAGGTTACATGTCTGCTGTGAGCTGTGGAGGCTTCGCTGCTGTGGCACAAGTCTCCTAGCAACAGCTGGCACCATCATACCTGTAGATCCATTCAGTAACGTTCTCAGTAAAAGTGAATAGTGTGATAAGGTGGATTTGTTTCCAAATGTAGGTTACTGTGACACAGTAAACTGTCTTGTCTTGTCTCTACTCCAAAACAGTGATTCTCAACTTTTTTCATATCAAGGACTCCTAATTTAGTCCACATTAGAGCCAAAGACCCCAATTTGATGAAGTTTTGTCTCTCGGACCCAAATCTGAGAATATTTTTATTGTCAGATATGATTCTGTCCAGAATTCCATGACTGTCTGTATTGTAGGTAGAGAGATAACAGAGAAGCTATGATCAGAACAGTCATTCTTCTACATTCTCTAATTGTGTTAACTTCTTGTAAATTAAATAATGGTGAAGTTTAACAATTCATCAATTTGCTGGGGACCCCCTGGAACCCCCTCAAGGACCCCTGGTAGTCCCCGGACCGCACGTTGAGAACCACTGCTCCAAAAGAGTTATAGCTTGAGAAGAGTCAGCTCCGTTAACCTGAACAAACTGTTAAAATTCAATTATGTTGGAGTTATATTTAAAGTCATTGCATTTTCAAAACCTCATCCTCTTTTCCAGGCAGTTTCAGACCAACTCCAGGAAACGCATCACAGCTGGACTCGGTCCTGATTGGCTCCTTCCACTAAAGAATGACTGAAATCCATCCAATCAGGCCAGGAAAGCCTCTACTCAGCAGGTTTACCTCAATTGAATTAACCTTCAATTTCATTCAGTCTAACTAATTCAATTCAACTTTTAACTAAACTGCATTTAATTTGCAAATCAGCATGAAGAGCATTATTCTGATCTATAGTATATGGAATAGAATCAGTACAGGACCTTTAAACAGTTTAAAACAGTGGTTCTCAAGGTGGGGTCCGGGGGCCACCAGGGGTCCTTGAGGGGGTTCCAGGGGGTCCCCAGCAAATTGATGAATTGTTAAACTTCACCATTATTTAATTTACAAGAAGTTAACACAATTGGAGAATGTAGGAGAATGACTGTTTTGATCATAGTTTCTCTGTTATCTCTCTACCTACAATACAGATAGTCATGGAGTTCTGGACAAAATCATATCTGACAATAAAAATATTCTCAGATTTGGGTCTGAGAGACAAAATCTCATCAAATGGGGGTCCATGGCTCTAATGTGGACTAAATTAGGGGTGCATGATATGAAAAAGGTTGAGAATCACTGGTTTAAAAGTCACTGGTTGACTTGTGGCTGCAGTAGCGGAGGTTTGCCACAGAGGGGCGCCACACCTCCTGCTTTTGTCTCCACGGTCGGCATGTGAGTGTAAATGGGCTATCTTCTTACCTAAAGCTTATACAATGCTGTAACACTGACCTAGTTCCAGCGCAGGACTACCTACTCCACTTTAAATGTGACATCCATTTGGAAAAAAAAAAAAAGTCATGAATTCCTTCCACAATGAAATCATTCATTAGAACTCACCCACATTGTGCAACTGCTAAGAAAAACAAACGTGTGTGTATTTTTACACCGCTATGAACAATAGAGAGTATTAATCTATGCTATCACGTTTTGTTCTTTGTTGCACATGCTGCTGGTCACATGTGCGCTGTGAATTTAGCGTTTCCTCTCTGTGACGTCTGATTTATTCGAGTCACAGATTCCCACACACACATGAAAAAGAAACAGCAAAGTCCTGCTTGTGGAGTCAGAAAGCCTGCAGGAAAAATAAAAAAACGTCAATACTCGGTGACTAATAATATCACTATTAATACCTTTAAGGCAACTGCGTGGGAGAGAAAGAAAGTCTTCCCTCTTAATCTTCTCTCTGCTAATTGAGGTCACGTCTTGGCACAGATGTAAAAGTTAAAGCGCTCGTAACGCAGCGTTCACCTACTTCCATTCAACTGAGGCAAACATGTGGGAGGGAGAAGTACACAAACTCACTACTCACTCAAGTAAAAGTGCAAACACTCATCTAAACATATACTCTGGTAAAGGTTGAAGCACCATTTCAAACCCTTTACTCAAGTCAAAGTATAAACATACATGGGCTTAAATTGACTTAACCCTCCTATTATGTTTAGGGTTCAATTTGACCCCATTCAATATTTAACGTCTCTAAAAACATGATTATCACTAGCACTATAGCCTTATAAAACCAGAGAAAATATTAGTTTTACACATATTTTCTTTCTCTTTGTTTTGACTGATAACCAAGGGAACTTTCCCATTCCCAAAACATTCCCATGCTTTAGGCCCCATAACATAAGACGCACATTTTTATCAAGGTTTTATCTCACCTGAAGATTTTCTGACAGTGAGTTCCTGTCACAGCTCTTTCACAGACTAATTTACTTTTTATTGGTGTTTTTTTCATTATTGACTAACTGCTATGTGTTACTTGCTGATATTCTGAAGTGTAAACTTGGGGAACACTTTCAATTACAATCATTTTTTGTAGGTTTAAATTGCTGGGGTCAATTTGACCCCAAACGTAAAAGATGTCTGTTAATTTTAACATAAAAGTAAAAGGTCTTTTCTAATGTTCTCTACTGGTTTTCTGTTGAGCGTTCCTCTGAATCGCATCCGGCTCTTGATCTGCTGCTTCTGGGATGGAAGCAGAAAGTCTATCTCGATTTTTCCTTTGAAATGTGCTGAGTAAAAGTAAAAAGTCTTAAGCGAAAGAAAAACCCAAAGTACAGATGCTTGAAAATCTTACTTAAAAAATACAGTAGCAAAGTACCACCTCTGCCAACTAGTGCCACTTTTATCTCTTTCATTCAGCAGAGGAAAAAATAGCAATGACTTGTACTGACATCAACTATTATATTTTATTTATTTATTTTTTTTTTTGGGTCAAGTGTGAGACAAAGTGAGCGCTCACCACCCACAGACTCCCACCCGTCCTCCGGCTCTCCGCCGCTCGCTGGAGGCCGGTGGGAGTCGTCGCCCCGATCAGATCATTTCCTGTTTCCTCAGAGCCGGGTCAGAAATTTTTCCACTGCATCTGTTTGTTTTCTCCTGGCTCGGCTAAACTCTGACGGTCGTTGTTGCCTAGGAACAGATTTGAATATCTTTTTAATCTGTCGGTACACCTCCTCCATGTTGTTTGGGTCGGCGCGCCCTGCGGGTCTGGCACACGGAAATTACACACAAGCTTTTGAGTGCTTCTCCTCTTTTCAGCTCGTCTTTTTCAAGAAACAACTCGCCTCACTTTCTCCCTGCAGGATCGTCTCTCCCTTTCCCTCCATTCACTGTAATTTCCCTCCAGAGAATAAAGTGAGGGAAATAAAACGCTCTGAAATAGCACTGATGTGGGGGAAAGTGTGTGTGTTTGTGTGTGTGTGTGTGTGTGTGTGTGTTCACATGGTACCTGCAGGTTTCACAGAGCCACGTTTTAATACTTTTAAAGACCATTTAAGACTGTTTTATCGCTACTTAGAATTACATTTCCGACCAATTTAACAACCATAACCTGTCACCACCAGCCTATTTTGCAGTTGAACACAGCTGATGGATGTTCTAAAACTAGAAATGGGTTTCATCAGAAAAAGGCCACCAGGAAATTAAATTAATACCCTGTTGGGTATTAATCAAAGAGTCAACATGCATCTTACTGTGAACAACTGTAAGTGAAAGTAATGTCATACAGCATAAGAAAATATGCTGTCTTCTTCACATCTTTTGGTGAAACGACATTTCATGGCATTTGTCTTATTTCATTTGTCTTTCCAACTCTGCACCACTATCTAATTTCATAGTTGCATCAAAATGAAACTTAATATAAAAAAGCTTACATGGTGAAAAAGTCGAGAGCTCTGAAACTGTATTTGAGACATTTTAATAAGGCCTTAACTTTGATTTAAGGCTTTTTAAGGATGCACATAAACCCTGGTTCCACAGAGAAAAAGAGAGAGAATATGTGTTGTGCTACTGGTGGTGTGTGTGTGTGTGTGTGTGTGTGTGTGTGTGTGTGTGTGTGTGTGTGTGTGTGTGTGTGTGTGTGAATATAATCTTCAGATAAGCAGGAATAGCACTGTCAGTGAAGCAGAGTGCGTAAGACAGGTGTAACACAGATGTGATGTGTGCCTCCTCAAAATCATACATAAGCTAAGCAGATCGTACCAAGCTCTGTTTTGCCTGAAACTTTATCTGAGATCATTTTTATGGAGGAATAATAACTCCAGAGTCCAAAACAGCTTTAAAAATAGCAGACGGGGGTCGAATGGGATTTGTAAGGTAAGTTGTCTGCTAGGGTTTGACCAAAATGGGTTTTTGAAGGCAGATAATGATATTTTTTGGATTAAATCTGCAATTAAACAATATTTTACGCTGATAATGTGAGCTGTATATTTAAATTTGACCATTTTCATGCCAAAAACATTTTAAAAAATCCCCAAATTGCAAGGATTCAGTGTTTCCCACATAATTTTATTCTTTGCAGGGGTGGAAAAACCTCTGAAATAATGTTTAGAAATAAAGTTTTTTCCATTGAAATCCATGCTGGAGAAATTCTGAAGTTGGTTATCAGCTCTCTTTTTATCCGATTTTACAGACCAACACCCCTGAAACTGGTTCAATAAAATGATTTCCTCACCTCCATCATATCAGCAGTGGGCAATATTTACTGGCCGATATCTGATTTTCACTGGAAAGCTCGGCCCGCTACCAAGGTACCAAGCTGACTTTCAAACAGTCTCAACTTTCTGGCATTCCTTGCGTTGCCCTAGGCAGCGCATCCCACCCATCTGGTACTCCAAGTAGGGTAAAACAAATGCCAAGAATTATTTGGAAATACTTATTTGATCCAGGGCTGGAAAATAGGACACAGAATGAAGCAATCTTTCTCTGAACACTGCGTTCTGGAGGCAGAAATACAGATTTTATCATGATAAAGTCCCAATAATAATAGTTTTAGTCCTACAATCTACGCCAATGTTGAACCAAAGCAACCCCTCCTCTGCAGCCACTGGATCCCACCACCTGGTATCCCTAATAGCACAGTAATTTAGACTGATTGGTGGCTATACTTGCCCAGAAAAGAGGTAATCACTGTAAAGTTGCGTCTAACCTCACAGCCTCGACCACAGGATGAACCCACCTTTCTTTTTGGAAGTACTGGGCAGCGGGCGTTTGTCCTCGGGCTTCCCCGCCACCCGGCTGTGCTTCATGCGGCAGAAGAAGGATCGCCGAGCTCCAGTGGACAAGTGGGACGCTCCGACTGGGACGTCCGTCTGGACCTGGACCCCAGCTACACATACACACACACACACACACACACACACACACACACATTGACGGACCTGTAACCCAACAGCAAACTGTCCGCGCAGCAAAACAGCAGAAAAATTCGAGAAAAATGCTGGTCCTTTTCTTTCAGGAGATCTTCTCATCGGCAGCTTCCCATTCTTTTCACACAGCATTTACTTCCACAAGCCACAGTGCAGACATTTCTGTATATGTATAGTCATTTGTAAAATTGTAAAAAAAAACAAAAAAAACAACGTATAGTCCCACGGCGCATTTGTCGTGATGACATTTAGTCCTAAATATGAATTTATTTGAATGTAATCTCATGTTACTGTTTTGATCAACTTCCTTCATCTATTCTATGGAGAAAACAGTAATGCTAGGTTACTTGGTTTGCTAGTCAACAACTTCACAAATAGCAAACATATAGCATCTCTTATGGCAGGGCATCATATTATGCTTTAAAATATGTTTGCAAACGATTCAACCGCCTTCATCTCTTTTATGGGGAATTTAATGTTAGGCTACTTGGCTAGCTAGTTAACATTAGCAACTGAACAATTAGCAAACATATAGCATATCTTATGCATCTCTGTATGTATGTAATATGCTATAAAATATTTTTGCAAACTTAAAGCTGCCTTCATCTCTTCTATGGAGAATACAGTAATGTTAGGCTACTTGGCTTGCTAGCTAATGTTAACAAGTGAGCTGTTAGCAAACATAGCATGTAGCATATTGCATACAAAAATAGAAGCACTGCTTGCACAACAATACAGTTTTGTTTTTCTTTATAAAATCCCACGGTATGTGTTATCTTACGATCATAACAAGATTTAGCTATATTTAGATAGACTATATTTCACTATATCACAGCAGTCCATAAGCAATAGACGAAGAACCCAGATGTAAGTTCTCCCCTCATGCAGGCTAACGTCTTTGAAACTCATTTGCATACACATTATTGAAGGATTAGGGGATATCAAAATCACAGCTAATGTGTGCATATTTATATTTAAAGTTACATTTTCACAATAACACAACTTTTACCTCACTTTATTAATAACATTCTGCTCAATAAAGAACAGAGCTCACTTGTACAAAGTGATTTTTACCACACAGTGAGGAGTGAGGTGTCTCTTCCTGTTTCCCTGGCTGAACTTGACTCTGAGAACCACACCGCCGTGGTGAAAAGTCAGCTGAAATGTAACCGGTTCAGCCGAGCCTCAAACCCGCCGTGGCGACAGACTCACTTGCAGCGTCGATGAGGCGTTCGCGGGGATACAGCTCCGAGGCCGACAGCTGCTCTTTGACCTTACTGATGTCTTTGGGGTGGATGAAATCGAACAGGCTTTGCCCAGTCAGCTCCAGCTGCAAACCCAAAACACATACATTTATTTATTTACCTTTTTCCTATTGTATTTTACTTATTTTTAATTATTTTTTCTCGTTTCACTGTGAGATTTGCTTTTAAATAAACACACATTACAGATAAAAATGTATTACTATGATTATACATAATTTTACACGACAGAGTGTGTTGTTTGGTGTCATATAATTGTATTATTCAATTATTATTATTCCTATACCATTGCAGTTTCTCTTCTCTTCAGTTTACACTTTCTTAATCTTACACCAGTTGCTTATTTTATGTATTAAGTATTGTCTGTTCAGTTTTATTACCCATTATGTGCTATTTGGTGTCAACTAATTGTCACAAAACTGTACTGAAAGCAGTTTCCATTGACCCTGGTCGTGCGGCAGTATTTTGTATTATTACTATTACAATGCATTATTCAATTATTACAATTATCTCTATACTATTTTAGTTTTCTTCTCTTCCCCTCTGTTCTATTCCCACTGTCCTGTTCTGGTTCAATCACAACTGAGTTTGAAGGAAAAACACTTTGCTCTGTACGTCAGCACTGCTTACAGTAAAGCTATCTGAACTGCAAATGGGGGCTTTGAATTGAAGGGAATTCAGGTCAACTTAAATTGCTGCAGCATGTCTCCAGTCATGGTTTAGTGGCAGGACCCCACATTATCCCGATCCCACATGTTTCCCCGCTGACCTGGGATCAATTCCCCTCCAGAAGCTTCTCTCCTTCTCTCTGTCCCTCTCTGCGTTCCTACTGTCTGTCTCAATGTAGGAGAGAAGTGGTGAAGAATGTAAAGCGTGTGTGTGTTTCCTTCTGGCTGCCAAGAACTAAAACCTGGCATGAACGCTGCAGGAGTGGCAGCGCTCCAAAAACACTTTTAAAAAAAGCAAGACTTGACCTCAGTTACACCAGGGTTTTTATTGATGGTATTATCCTTGCTGTTATCCTTCATCAGAGCATCACTGAAGATGTTTCATGTTGGGGGTTTTTCAGCAGTCTCACAAAAATTTGCGGCATGAGCACAAACTCTGAAATGTAGATTACATGTTGTAGATGTGAATAATGTGATAGTGTGATTAAGTTCCTTCACTTAGGAAGGATTATGCGACAACAGCACCAATTGGACGCAATATTTTCATGTGTTCGTCATTAAAAAAGTTTGCTAATGGGTTAAGTTTAGGCAACTCAAACTGTGGTTAAATTTAGGCAACTACAACAATTTGGTAAATGTTAGGTTTAGGTTCTGATGATGGTACAGTAAGAAAAACGTTCACTAAAAATGAAAACTTCACTCACAGGTGAATATTACATTTATGCCACTTTTGCTTCATTTGATAGTTTACAAAGGAGAGAGACGGGGGCATGAAATGCAACAAAGGTCCCAGGAGGTTGCAGTTACATGGTATGCAACTTCGCCAACTAAACCACCAGGATGAACCTCTGCTCTTTAATATTTATGATTAATGACAATACTAAGATGAGCATGTGATGTGGAACTGCAACACACCCGGCTGAAGTTGAGGATCTTGGAGACGGACTCGGAGATGAACAGGATTTTTGCCCGGTCACAACTCACAACTAACAGGAAACCGTCCACAGCCTGGATGATAGATAGATAGATAGATAGATAGATAAGTGAAAGTGATAAAACAACAGTGATAAAACACTATGACAAAAACACAGAGAAAGAAGATAAAAAACACAGATAGTTGAATATAAATACTTTGGTACCAGACCGATTTTTGGTATCAATATCAAGCTTAAGACGTCTAAAAGTACTGAAATGTACTGAGAGCTTCAAAATGGGTTGTTACAGGATTTCTACTAGTTTGTGGTGTCTTCTATCAAGAAAATAATTTGAGTAGGGTCTAAACTTCTGCTTACAAAAACAGATGGGATGTGGAAATTGTTCCACAGAAAATAATTTACTCTATTTTGAGTTGGAAGGTGCGGTCAAAGGAAGGTTTGGAAAAAGTTGATGTTTCAGTGCCAGAAGTGAATTTGACGGGCCAGAACTGGAACAGACATCGGTTAACTGTCCTTATCAGTAGCTCTGTTTTTGCTGACCTAATTTAAGAAGACAGTACTCAGTTGGTACAAACTGTCTATGATGCAGAGTTTTGTCCTGAAGTGAAAATTTACTCAGAATTATTCGCTCAGGATAAGAACCTCAGCTAAATGCCTAAAATGTAGATTTTAACACAAGTTAAAGGAGTACACCAAGTTTTTGTGAGATTGGCCCGTTGATCAACTTGTTAAGTGATGAGAACATAGACACCTATAGCTAGCCTATCATGCTACGACATTAGCATATTCTATGTTGAGTGATAGTAGGCAGCTAGCATAATCTCAGAAGTAAGAAAATGAGAACCTGTAGCAGCGCTAAAGCTAAATGCTAAGTAATCTTAAACGATATGCAGCTAAGTCTGGCAGGTTTGTGTACGAAATACGAAAATGACATAAAAACCAATGTAGCGTTTTGAAGTACCAGGGACTACTTTTCTGGAGGAGATAAAAATCACTGCACAGCGGATGAATACGTGGTTTCTCACCTGAAATAGTTCCAAAAATAAACCTGGCTACATCAGTTATATTGAGTTAATGATATTTAATTTTTAAGATTTATGAATCTACTGGCCATACAATAAAAAACACTAACAACTTTTTTATTACCAAAAGGTCAGTCTTCTTACTTTGGATAATGCTAGTGGCCACTATCACTCAACTTAGTGTAGGCTATGCTAAAGTGTTAGCATGGAGCTACTATCACTCAACATAGTGTATGCTAAAGTGTTAGCATGGAGCTACTATCACTCAACATAGTGTATGCTTCAGTGTTATATGGAGCACTGGAGCAAATGATCTACCGGGAACACAAATGATTTTGGTGTCTATTTTCTTATCACTTAACGGGGAAGTTGACCAATGGGAAAATCTCCCAAAAACTTGATGTATTCCCTAAAGTTAAATCACTGTCTGCCATTTTGTGGGAAGGACTCAGTCTAGACTCCTACTATAAAGAGAAATACAGGGTAAAGGCCATATAGTAAGGTGCCAGCTGTGTTCCTGTATGAGTGTCTACCCTGAGTAAAAGGTGCTTGAGGTCGTCGTCAGGCAGGATGGAAGGCTTGTAGGTGGTATCAGTGAAGGCGCTGCTTGTACCTGCTGAGAACACAGGGGGGAAACAAGCTTTTAGTTGAAAATTGACATTTGGTTGAAAGTTTACTGGAGTTTTGTTGATAAAACCGCATGCTTCCCACAGATATTAACGTGCCGGGTCGGTAATATTTACCTTTGAGGGTTTTCAGGTGTTGCACAGCCTTCCGCAACACGGTGAGTTTGTCAAGTTTTCGAGCCATGGGCTTACAGGCAGGGATCATGGTGGACAGCTCGTCAATGAGGTTGTTCATTTTGTCCCTCCGCCGTTTCTCAATCTGGCGGTGAGGCTCCCTGTGCAGTCAGCGATAGACAGTCTATACTCAAGATCTTTCAAATTAAGGGTTCATATCCAAAACGCTACGTAGCCATTTAAAAAAAAAACGTTCATCATTCAATAACTAGAAAATACAGACGATCCAGTCAGGAAGTGTTACCAATTTGTCAACCATCAAGTTAAATTACCCACTATTAAATTACCCTCTATCTCCAATACAGATAGTCATGGAATTCTGCACAAAATCATATCTAACAATAAAAATATTCTCAGATTTGGGTTCGAGAGACAAAATCTCATCAGTCCCTAATGTGGACTAAATTAGGGGTCCTTGATATGAAAAAGGTTGAGAATCACTGCACCAAAGAGTACCATAATTAGCTTTATAATTAAATTTTGTGTTGTCAATCAGTTTGAGTAGAGTAGGTGTCACTTTTTTTCAAATTGTGTCGATTCCATTTTTGAACAAAACTCTTCAAACATTCCTCAGACACCAAACAAAAACCACAGCGGCATTTCAACAGGTAGATGCCGCACCGCTTTTACAACTCAAGTATTAGCAAGTGAATAAGCCAACCTGAAGCATTTCATTTTGACCTGCTGATCCTCTCCTTCAGATCTAAGAAGAAAAAAGGAAACAAAAACAAAATTCTATGCAAACATTCTCTTACAAAAACTATGGAAGCCCATTTCCACCAGTGTGATGAAAAAAAAAAGATCCTGTAAGTCATTATAATGAGAAACTTTCTCAAAATAATGACCTCGTATCTCAAAATAATGAGAAACTTTCTCATAATAATGAGTTAGTATCTCAAAATAATGACTTAGTATCTCAAAATAATGAGTTAGTATCTCATAATAATGAGTTAGTATCTCAAAATAATGAGAAACTTTCTCAAAATAATGAGAAACTTTCTCATAATAATGAGTTAGTATCTCAAAATAATGACTTAGTATCTCAAAATAATGACTTAGTATCTCAAAATAATGAGAAACTTTCTCATAATAATGAGTTAGTATCTCAAAATAATGACTTAGTATCTCAAAATAATGACTTAGTATCTCAAAATAATGAGAAACTTTCTCAAAATAATGAGTTAGTATCTCATAATAATGGGTTAGTATCTCAAAATAATGAGAAACTTTCTCAAAATAATGAGTTAGTATCTCAAAATAATGAGTTAGTATCTCAAAATAATGAGAAACTTTCTCAAAATAATGGGTTAGTATCTCAAAATAATGAGAAACTTTCTCAAAATAATGAGTTAGTATCTCATAATAATGAGTTAGTATCTCAAAATAATGAGAAACTTTCTCAAAATAATGAGTTAGTATCTCAAAATAATGAGTTAGTATCTCAAAATAATGAGTTAGTATCTCAAAATAATGAGTTAGTATCTCAAAATAATGAGAAACTTTCTCAAAATAATGGGTTAGTATCTCAAAATAATGAGAAACTTTCTCAAAATAATGAGTTAGTATCTCATAATAATGAGTTAGTATCTCAAAATAATGAGAAACTTTCTCAAAATAATGAGTTAGTATCTCATAATAATGAGTTAGTATCTCAAAATAATGAGAAACCTTCTCAAAATAATGAGTTAATATCTCATAATAATGAGTTAGTATCTCAAAATAATGAGAAACTTTCTCAAAATAATGAATTAGTATCTCAAAATAATGAGAAACTTTCTCAAAATAATGAATTAGTATCTCATAATAATGAGTTAGTATCTCAAAATAATGAGAAACCTTCTCAAAATAATGAGAAACTTTCTCAAAATAATGAGTTAATATCTCATAATAATGAGTTAGTATCTCAAAATAATGAGAAACTTTCTCAAAATAATGACTTAGTATCATAAAATACTAACTCATTATTTCGAGAAAGTTTCTCATTATAAAGACTTACAGGACTGTTTTTTTCATCACACTGACGGAAATGGGCTTCCATAAAAAACAATGAATAATGTAAGCAAAGGTTTACCTGCTGAGGTCCTCGTCCATTTCGAAGTCGAGACTTTGCCTGTTAACGTCAAACAGACACATTAGGCACTTTACCTCGTTAGATATGTAATAATAAGAATACACTCTTATTTACCATAAACAACTCCAAAGAGCAAAACAGTGAAGTGCCAGTCGTCTTACTGTACAGAGGCGTCTGACCTCTCCTCCACATCTCCCTTGCGTTTCCTTGGCAGGTCTACAGCTGGCAGCGAGGAGGCAGCTTGGCTTTGGCCCTCTTCATCTGCTGCGGCATCTGGAACAGCAACACGGCAACATGAAACCACCCAGGGCAACGTGAAAGACGCATCAAAATAAACACGGCAACCTTGAGACGCTCCGGCAATAATTCACTTCAGTGAATGAAGGAATAAAACTTTCGCCGCCCCTGAATTGTTGTTGTGCAAAGTGCCAGAAAAAAAAAGTCATCATGGAACAAAGCAGCTGAAAACATGTTGTACATGTCTGACTGGATCCTTTACAGCACAGTGCAAATCTCTGAAGCCAAATGGGGTTTTAGTTTAGTTCACTTCAGTTGAGTTGAGTTGAGTTTACTTCAGTTGAGTTTAGTTCACTTCAGTTCAGTTGAGTTGAGTTTAGTTCACTTCAGTTGAGTTTAGTTCACTTCAGTTGAGTTTAGTTCACTTCAGTTTACTTACTTTAGCTCACTTCAGTTGAGTTGAGTTTAGTTCACTTCAGTTGAGTTTAGTTCACTTCAGTTTACTTACTTTAGCTCACTTCAGTTGAGTTGAGTTTAGCTCACTTCAGTTGAGTTTAATTTAGTTTAGTTCACTTCAGTTTAGTTTGGTTTAGTTCACTTCAGTTGAGTTTAGTTGAGTTTAGTTCACTTCAGTTTACTTACTTTAGCTCACTTCAGTTGAGTTTAAGTTAGTTTAGTTCACTTCAGTTTAGTTTAGTTTAGTTCACTTCACTTCAGTTTACTTTACTTGAGTAGTTTGGTTTAGTTAGGTTGAGTTGAGTTGAGTTTAGTTAGGTTGAGTTTAGTTTAGTTTAGTTCACTTCAGTTGAGTTTAATTTAGTTTAGTTCACTTCAGTTGAGTTTAGTTTAGTTTAGTTCACTTCAGTTTACTTTACTTTAGTTGAGTAGTTTAGTTTAGTTATGTTGAGTTTAGTTTAGTTCACTTCAGTTAAGTTTAATTTATCTTCGTTCACTTCAGTTGAGTTTAGTTTAGTTCACTTCAGTTTACTTTACTTTAGTTGAGTAGTTTAGTTTAGTTATGTTGAGTTTAGTTTAGTTCACTTCAGTTTACTTACTTTAGTTCACTTCAGTTGTGTTTAGTTTTGTTCATTTCAATTTAATTTACTTGAGTTGAGTAGTTTAGTTGAGTTGAGTTTAGTTAGGTTCCATTCAGTTTAGTTGCACAGTCATAAAACATAGAAGCAAGATGATAAAAAAACAAAAAGAAAAGAAAATCATCATTAAAAACCCATGGTCTCACCACCAAACAAAGAAAAGGAAGAAACAAACAGAAACAAAGAAACGGAAACACCGCCGCACGTGGACTGCATAGCAACGACAACCGAACACAACACAGAGGGAAACAGTGAGGCAACAACAGCAACAAAGCAGGTAAACTGTCAAGTAAGGGAAAAGAAAAGTGTTGCAACCGACGCTGCAGAGTAAAACCCCGCGGCAGCACCCGGGCCGGCACGTGTTTGCGATCCTTGCCGAAGCGTTGAGAACATTCCTCTGAGGTGTGTCAGGCGCTGGCAGTGACGCAGCGTGACGCCAGGTAACAAACATCACACACCTGCCAGCTGCCAACACTGACTGTCTGTTCTTATCACGCATTACAGCTTAATAACCTGTTTTGTGGATGTATTGTGGATGTATTTTTGTGTATGTATTTTATGTCCTTTTCTTTTTTCTTCTCTTCTCTCGTTTCGCTACAAACACTAAACACAGTGCATCTGGTCCTTGTGCATAAATGTATGTTACAATTCTAATGCTACTGTGATGTCCATGTCAAATAAGATAAACTTAACTTAACTTTGGTTCATGGATTTTTTTGTAACTTATTATTATAGTGGGATAGGCAATGTTGCTATGAAGTAATAAAAATTGTTTTGATTATGCAGTGGTTAGATTGGTTGGTTATAGAGTGGTTAGAGGTTTCTTAGTGTGCTTTAAATATAAATAAATAAAAAGTTCTTGATTCACGTGATTTCATGGGGTACAAAGCAGTTTCAGGCTTTGCTAATCATAAAGGAGCCTAAAATAAGTTTGGTTACCTTCAGTTTTTCAGGCCCTTTTTACGGTTCAGGTAAAGATTTTCTTCTGTTTTCCATCATATTTATGTGAAACTTGAAGGGATTCGTTCCAAAACTCTGTCTGTTTTAGAACCGTTTTGCTACTATACCTGTGATTTATCCATCAATATTTCAAAACCGCAGAGGACTCTGTTCTCAAAAGCACTACTCGTTCTGCAGATGACTCACAGCAGTGACCTGTAATGTGTTTTTACTTCAGCAACCACTTTTGCAAGAGTAGGCGGCAGGTATTTTAAGTGGTTGATATCTCATTCAGGAATTAAACACTTCATATTTCCATGGAAAAAATAAGGCGGATGCTACTTTAAAAAAAAGCCGACTCTGGCCCTGTGGAAAAATATTTCTGGGTGCTGTAATTTTCTTCTTTTGTCTTCGTATCTCTATTCTTGAGTCTCTACCCAGCCCCCCCCCCCCCAAAAAAAATCCCCAAATATCTAGGCACGGTCCTGCTCCATACTGGTCTGTTCCTAGGTAATCTTCACTGCACTGGCTGACGTTTGCCATTGAAGGGCGCCAAACCTCCAGCTATGCTCGGATTTTCTCACTTGAAAGGCACGTGCCAGTAAATGGGGTTTGGGCTGTAGAGTTACCTAAGGCTTATATAATGCTGTAACACTGACCTACTTCTCTCACAGGACTCCCGTATTTTAAATTGTGTCATCCATTGGGGAGTAAAAAAAATAAATAAATAAAATGTTGATAAAGTGAAGAATGCTTTCCAACGTGACTGTTGACTGTGACTGACCCATATTCTCCTGTCGCTCAGCTGGATTTTCAAAAGGGAGAAAAACTGCTGGATAATGATGCCAAACTTTAATAATGATGTTTCTTTTTTTTCTGGTACTTCCACAATGTTGTAAATCACAAGTGACAGTATCAATGTAGGTTGTGACACTTTACTCAATATTATTCATGCTCTAAAGTGACTTTTTTTTTTTTTTTCAACTTTTGTACAGTGGCATTATGGATAAGGAGAGATTTATAGAGGCCCATGCTGTATAAGGAAAAAGGAAACCTAGGAGTCTGAGAAGTAAAAAAAAAAACATTTTAGGGATTAGGGAAACAGATTATGGGAATCATGTCAAAATGAGTTCTTAATATTATCACTATTAACACCCAACCAACAGCATGGCAGAGGAAAAAGCCTCCTCTCCTCTCCTCCTCTCTTCTCCTCTCCTCTCCCCTCCCCTCCTCTCCTTTCCTGTCCTCTCCTCCTCTCTCTCTCCTCTCTTGTCCTCTCTCTCCTCCTCTCCTCTCCTCTCTCTCCTCTCTTGTCCTCTCCTCTCTCTCCTCTCCTCTCCCCTCCTCTCCTCTCCTCTCCTCCTCTCCCCTCTTCTCCTCTCCTCTCCTCTCTTCTCCTCTCTCTCCTCCTCTCTCTCCTCTTCTCTTCTCCTCTCCTCTCCTCTCCTCTCCTCTCCCCTCCTCTCTCTCCTCTCCTCTCTCTCTCTAGTAACTGAGGTCGACTCTCGCCACACGTGTGGCCGCACACAGGCGTGACTTTCACCTTTTCCAATCAGTGGAGGAGGTATTTGCACGGCAGAAACTTTAACACTATTGACATCCATTTCTTTAATCCCTTCGGGGGAGTTTAGTGGGTCATCAGTGACGCAGAAGTGGAATGTGGGAGTGAACGTTTTTTTGTTGTTTTTTTTCACCGGCTCTCCCTCCTGATTTGCAGCTCCAGATATCCATGTGAAAACATAATAAAGATCGGACAGGAACATGAACTGTTTTCAGTCTTCCCACCTCAAAATTTCCTCCTTTTAAAATTCCACAAAAGCAAAAATGAACGCTGCTGCTGTGTCTAGATGTTTCCTGATCATTTCAGAAACATCCATGTGAACTCTTTGTGTTTTGGAAGCTGCAGTCTTCTGTAAATAGCTGTGAAATTGATGGCAGCAGCTGACAGTACCGGGACTAAGCACAGGCTTGATAGTTTAATGATTAATGAATCAGGATATGATGCCAGTTAAAGGTGAGGCGAGGTAGCTCTCTACAAGTTGGAAACGCGCCACCCTTTTACCACCACTGTTATAAGAAAGCTGTCAGAGAGAAATATGAGTTGAAAATGGAGATGCTGGCAAATGACAAAGCCAAGCAATAACAGAACGACAAACCACGCCATAACAGATCGGGAAAAGAACATTGGGACTTTAAAAGATTTATCCAAACAGCACTAATTCATAAAATGCAGTGACAGCTTGAGCAAAGTTTTGGATGCAGTTTGGGTTCCAGGTTTTGCAACTCTTCTGCAAATCATCCCCCCGTCTCCAGCAGACTGGTGCAGTTGTGGTTACACACCTGTAAACCTTTGACCCGTAACTCGTTTTTTTTATCCAAATTTAGCAAACTGCACTTTGGCTTTCAAGTCTGAAAGCTTCAGCAACTTCCTGAACACTAACTGGCTGAGGAACAAAGTGGCTGCTTTTGTTAGACCGACATGCCGGTTTGCTGATATCGGGTCAATATCGGCTTTGTATTAAATATCAGATATCAACCAATTAATGTTTTCCAGTGTCGATATGATGGAGGGTTCTCCTGACCACAGATACACAGCTTTAATTGTTCAATAATCTTTTTTGTAAAGTAATTGTTTTAAAGGCAGTAACGTGTCCCAGAGTTTCTCTACCATTGAACAGGTGTGGTGGGTCTCTCTGCCTTAAAGAGCTTCTGACACTAAAAGACTTTCATCAGTCTGGTTTCAGTGGAGAGTTTTAGTGTCCCATGATGGTTTAAATGCTGTTTCAGAGGCTTTTCCACCCTGACAAGTAGAAAATTTGTATTATTAATTATTATATTATTAATATTATCTTCAGAAAGATCAACATAGTATTTAAAATATGTGCAATATCGCATTTTAATCTCTGTCCTCTTTGCCTGGGAAAGTTTGTTTTTTTAAAAGTACACTTAGTAAATTTGACATTAGCTACTTTTTTACTTTTTCTTGAATAGATTGCCTCTACTTGAGTAGAATGTCAGTTATTCTTTCCACCCCTGGCTCTTCTGCAGCCTATACTTGTTAACAATATTCCCCCATTTCTCCCACACCAAGAAACATAAGAGCACAGACTGTCTCTGCTCTTACTGATAGGCTATAATACCATTCATCCAATCAATGATCAATTTACCAAGGTAGAAGGCATATCGACTTTCCATAGACAGTAAGCAGGACAATCTCCTGCGCACGGTTACGAGTGTGAAAACCTCAAACATCCACATCTCGTTTCAAACAACAAACGTTGAGTGTTTGTCTCCGCCGACTCAAACAACAGCTTCGGCCTTCAGGTGAGCGCTGCTTCAAGGCTGAAGCATCCAACGCGTGGGGAGAGGGAGAGGGAGGGAGAGAGAGAGAGAGAGAGAGAGAGAGAGAGAGAGAGAGAGAGAGAGAGAAAAAGAGCGAGCTCCCTTTTGTTGACATGAAGAACCCAAGGCTGTTCTCAAGGCCACGATTTCAATAGAGATATCAACACTTCTGTGTGTTTTTTTCCACTCAACACATACTGTGCTGGGCCTGGGTCTGTTCTGACACAGTGTGGCACAGCATCGGTACCATTTGGTTTTCCATTACAATTTTGATCATATGGGACCCTGTTCAGGTGACATGTGTAACCATGGCAACAGCTTTTAACGTAGGTGGACGTAAATAGTCACTTACCTGTTTCTTAGCTTGTGTACTCTCCTCCAAAAACACCAATCAATATTCTGACTTAGCCTGTCTTGACTTATTTTCAAAAACACTTTGTTTTACCCGCACTCTGGAATTAATATCATTCTGCACTTTCTTGTCGGCTCATAATGTCATTAGCATATCGTCTGTTTCCCATTGTTGCAGTGTTTTGTTGTTGTTCAGTATTAGTAGTAGTAGTAATTGTAGAAGTAGCAGTAGTAGTGTTAGTAGTAGTAGCAGTAATATCAGCAGTAGCAATAGTAATAGTAGTAGTTGTTGTAGCAGTAATAATAGCAGTATTAGCAGCAGCCGTAATAGTTGTTGTAGCAGTAGTAGTAATAGCAGTGGTGGTAGTAACAGTAGCAGTTGTAGCAGTACTAGTAGTAATAGCGGTAGCAATAGTTGTATAGTAGTAGTAGTAGTAGTAGTTGTAATAGTAATAGTAACAGTAATACTAGTAGTAGTTGTAGCAGTACTAGCAGTAATAGCAGTAGTAGTAGGCCTAATAGTAGTAGTTGTAGCAGTAGTAGTAGTAGTAGTTGTAATAGTAATAGTAACAGTAATAGTAGTAGTAGTTGTAGCAGTACTAGCAGTAATAGCAGTAGTAGTAGGCCTAATAGTAGTAGTTGTAGCAGTAGTAGTAGTAGTAGTTGTAATAGTAATAGTAACAGTAATAGTAGTAGTAGTTGTAGCAGTACTAGCAGTAATAACAGTAGTAGTAATAGTAGGCTAGTATTTGTAGCAGCAATAGCAGTAGTAGTAGTAGTTGTTGTTGTAGCAGTACTAGCACTACTAGCAGTAGTAGTAGCTGTCGCAGTACTAGCAGTACTAGCAGTAGTAGTAGCAGCTGCAGTAGTAGTAGGCTATCGCAGTGTTTTCCTTTATTAGAGTGTGCAGCTTGTGTGGTTGCAGCTGAAGAAGTGCAGCACCATTCGGTGAAAACTGAACATAGAAAATTTTGTCATGTGACTTCTGTGCATTCAGGGAAAATATTCCACATAGGCAAAGTTAATTAAGGATATTACCTAGAGGTTGAGGTTCTAACTGGGCCAGAAGCAATGTAAGCAATGTAAGACTGAAAAAGAGATTTCTCACTCTTTGTTCCTTAGTCTTCAGGTCGGTGACATGCTGTGGTTTTTCCGTGTCACTAGCAGCACTGGGACAGTCTGATCTGATCCACCTGATATGTTTATGTAGTCATGTTAAACCAGAACTCTTTCTCTATGCTCAATTTGGGAAAGCGACCAAGAGTTTTGTGGTTTCAGCTGGATCTGCGGCCATGCATAGCAGACAAGGCGTGCCGCAGCTACTGTAACCTACAGTACACTGTGTTCCAGTCTATTTCTGGTTGATTGACCTGCAATCAACATCTTATGCAATTGTGCAAGTTTTCAAAACGCCTAAGATAAACAAATAGGCTTACCCTCTTAGAACAGCCAATATTTCACTGAGACCATTTTTCATCTTGAACACAATCCATATTGTTTAATACAACAGCTGCAATAACCTCAGCAAGCAACAGCTTTATTTCAACTAGCCTAAATGTTGCAGTCTGTGATTTTGAAGGGAACAGCTCAAGTGTTTCTGAGTAAAAACAAAAAACATTCAAAGCAAGGATTTAATTAAACATCATGCATAAGTTATCCCACTTTTAGCAGACTTTTTAAATACACTTTTCAGTCAAGGAGCTGCGTACATGATATAATAATGACAGGAGTATGAAACAATAGGCATTAACAGTAGAGGCTATAATTATATGACCTTATGGGGCTTTTTGGAAGCCAGTTACACAGTAACAAAGCACCTTGTGCACCTAAATGTCTTTTCTAAATGTCCTAAATGTCTGATGACCTAGATGTCTCTTCCAAAAAATATTTCAAAGTGTCACTGTGTGTCACTTAAACGTGACCTTCTTAAATCTTAAATTAATTAGCTTCATTCACTTTAAATGCAGCAGTTATCAAAAGCAGCCAATACTTTTTCAGGCTTTAACGCCAAAGTTATAAAAAAAAGTATTTTATGGAATTTCATGAAGGTGAAAGTTAAAGAGGCAACCCATGTGCTTATAATGAACAAGCCTGATTGAATTCATTCAGCCAATTAAATTCAATTTAAAGTTATTGTCTAATACACTTCCATCACAGGTATCAACCAAAAATCTTTAGGGAGTGAAATAATATTCCACATATTCCAAGCCTAGAGCCTCTATAAAGACTATTGTCCTAACGGAAAAAAAAAATCACTCTAATATTCCTATAGGGACTAACAGGGTCTGTGATACTCAATAGTGAATAGTGACCATATCCTGCTTTATGGTATTTTATCTCCTATGGTGTCACTTTAATACTCCTGTAATATTCCTCATGGGTCGTGCGGTGTGTATACAGTGGTCAATAGTGAGTTTATAGTGACCTTATCGTACTTTATGGTATTTTAATCTCCTGTGGTATCCCTATAATATTCCTATAAGGTCTTATAGTGCGTCTGTGGCGCCGAATAGTGTGTTTTGTTGTGATTTGATCGTACTTTATAGTATTTTTTAAACTCCTGTGGTATTCCTACACTATTTCTATAAGGTCTGCGGCGTTCAATAGTGAGTTTATATTGAACCGCTTATATAGGATCCCCTCCGGTAAAGTTGCTGCATGACATCTAAAATTTCAATGCGATAACGTAAATGAAAAACAATCGTTCTAAAGTGTATTTTCGGATTGCTGTAGTACTTTTTCGTGAGGGTTAAAAGCCGTACAGCGAGCGCCGCTGTCGCACCGCAGCGCCTCCTCCGCTCCTGCCTGCAGAGTGAAGGCAGCGCTGCTCCACTGATCTACTGACCTAGTTTTCAAGGAAACTGAAGTCCTGGAACAAGCAGCTTCCTCCGCTCCGACGGGCGCGCACACGACCTCTACGCGCGACACGCCGGGGACGAGCACGCAACAGAATAATGAATGGAGGGCTTCCACCGCGCGCGCGGCGGCACAGCCGGTTTGCCAGTCTACACACAGCTTAGCTGTCTGTCCCGGTCATCGGGTGCTGCACACTAACGGTAATGCCGTTACTTTTCCTCGGTAATAAGCAGGGTAACGAAGTTCTGTTTCAGCTGCAGTGACGTTGTTACAGTCGCCAGTCACAAAATAAGTAGTCGCGTGTGTTGTCACCCTTTCTCAATTTCAAATTTAAGTTGAACTAGCCAAAAACTAACCGTTAAACTATAAGCTATCCCCTGATTCGTTTTCCTTAGCAGTAGTACCGAAGTACTGTTTCAGTTGCAGCGATATTACAGTTGCCAGTCACAAAAATAAGTCGTTGCTTGTGTTGTCACCTCCTCTTAATGTTTAAAATTTAAGTTGAATTAGCCAAAAACGAACCGTAAAGCTACATATCCCACAAATATTCTCTGATTAATTTTCTTTAGTGGTAGTAACGAAGTAACTTACTTTTTCAGTTGCAGTGTTGCCAGTCGCCATCACAAAAATAAGTCGCTGCTTGTGTTGTCACCCCCTCTTAATGTTCAAATTTAAGTTGAATTAGACAAAAACGAACCGTAAAGCTACATATCCCACTAGTATTCTCTGATTAATTTTCTTTAGTGGTAGTAACGAAGTAACTTACTGTTTCAGTTGCACTGTTGCCAGTCGCCATCACAAAGCCGTTTGCTTGTGTTCATCCCTCTTAAGTTGAATTAACCCAAAACTAACCGTTAAGCTATCAAACTTCTATTCACTGATTCATTTTCTTTAGTAGTAGTAACGAAGTAACTTACTGTTTCAGTTGCAGTGTTGTTATTACAGCCAGCAGTCACAAAAATAAGCCGTTGTTGGTCTTCATCCCTCGTAAATTGAATTGGCCAAAAACTAACCTTTAAGATACACTATTCTCTGATTAATTTCCTTTTGTAGCCTAGTAGTAGCAGCTAACAAAGGCTATTGTTTCAGTTGTGATGGTATTATAGTCAGCATTCACAAAAATAAGCCGTTGCTTGTGTTGTCACCCTCTCTTCATTTGAAATTTAAATTGAATTCGCGAACAGTTAAGATGTATCTCACATGTATATACCCTGATTAATTTCCCTTAAAACCTACTATTCAGTTGCAGTGATGATACAATCATCACTGCAACTGAATAGTACTTTTACAGTCACTTTTACAGTCACAAGTAGCTGCTCGTGTTGTCACCCCCTATTGAAATGAAATTGTGTGATTGCTGAGTCAGCAATCACACAAGTTCACACAACTTTAACACTACATACACACATTATACATCAAACCCTTCAGCTACTTCTGCTCTCACAATGTCAATATATAAGCGATGCGATGTATAGTTTTTGAGATATTAACGGTTGTTCGACACCAGTGTTCCACTCTATTTCACAGTAGTTTCACAGTAGAGCTGCTTTACACATGCAGCTCTCGTGCTTATTTCACTCTTCTCCATTTCAACATGTCTACATATTTTCATACCTTTTTACTTCTTAGTATTATTACATGTTAGTACATTTCTAACATTATTACTTGCCACTGCCTTACTCTTCATACTACTAGTAGCCTACCTTCCAGCTTTTCACATGAGCCTTCCTACTAAAGTTTGTTAGCCTTCCTACTCTTCCTACCAACTACATATTTTTATACCTTTTTACTTCTTAGTACTGTTACATTTCAGTACATTTCTAACATTATTACTTATCACTTGGACAGTCATTACAGCTCCTTCACAGAAGTGTTTTAAACTGCCACATTTCCCACAGTTTTAACATTATACAGTCACATATTAATTACACTTTGGTTCAGCCACTTCAGTTGGTCAGTCGTGTTAAGAAACACGCACGCACACGGGCACGCCCACAGTTTGCACTCTCACGCATTTTATCCAGAAAATGCACCTTTGTAGTTCAAGTTGAAGTTGCCAAAACCTACTTAAAAACTATACACCCCACCTATATCCTCTGATTCGTTTCTAACTGAAGCCGCCCGCCTCTCTCACACAAAGCTGGCATTAGACGAGAAATGACAAGAAAAGTTTAACAGACTTTTTTTTTATGGGTTATACACACGACTTTCTCTGTGTGGAAGTCTTCCCTCTGCTTTGATTTTACTGAGCCAGAGGATGAGGAGAAGAAGAAGAAGAAGAAACCCTGGGCAGCATCGACATTTGATCCACCTGATCACTGACAACAGAAATAACTTGAGTCATCGCGATTACTCACTGCAGGAACGGAACCCCAAGTCCCAACCGTCAGTTTGTTTTTTTTGGGGAGGGGGGTTTCGGTGGGCGCGTAACGGAAAACTAATCAAACCTCTTTAAAAGTCCAACAATGACTCGCTGCTCACAGAAACTCCTAACTAAAACTAACATTTTTTTTTTTTTTTTAAAGCGGACGCGTGATGAGTAACAGCGGTTATTTTCGGAGAGTGCCGAGGCACCGGTCGCCTACCTGCTTGCCTGTCCGCCGTCCCGTCATCGCCACCGGCCGACATGCCTGGACTGGAGCCGGTCTGCCCGGTACGCAGCGCCGCAGCGCATGTGGAGCCACCAGATGTAGTAGTAACAGAGAGATGGGGAGAGGAGGGAGGGAGGGAGGGAGGGAGGGGGGGGGGAGGGGGTGTTGTATAATTGACTTTATTTTCACCCTCCTCCTCCTCCTCCCGTTTGTACAAAGGAGGAGGGCTGGGGGGCAGAAACGTGAGGGATGTACGAGAACAGAACACCCAACTCCAAGCAAGCAAGGAAGGGAGGGAGGAAGGGAGGGAGGGTTCGCACTTGTCTCCTCCTCCCTTCGCCTTTTCAGTTCATTCATACCTTTTCCACCCGGTAGAGTAGACTCCGCCGCACTAGAGGCCTACTTTCCACTTTATTTCATTCATTTTCCAGTCGTGTCATCTCTGGCAGCTGCAGCACTCGTGCCATTCATGAATCAGCGTCTATTCTGACCAAAAAAAAAACCAAGAAAAAACTAGGCTACATTTCACACATACTTCAGAGATATAACAATAGATATAAATTGGGCCGGAATGTGTACTATATTTTGGATATAGTTGTCAGCAGAGCATATATTAGAAAATGTAGCCTATTTCAACAGTCCAAAATATATTTCAAATCAATATCATATCATCAAGTACAAATGCATTAGTGGCCGTTTCTTTTAATAGGCTATTTTAAAGGCATAGAAACATATTCTGAGGAATTTATTTGCCATATTTGGGTCTAGTGCTCAAAATGTTCCCCTCATTTGCATTTCCATTTACGTCTCCCGACACTTGTCTGCAAAGGGCCACATGACTCATAAATACGTTAATTGTCTATAAGTGGATGCGCTGATTGCTGCTCGCTTCACGCAGGAAACGCCCAATCAGGCCGGGACAAAACTGATAGTAATGTCGCATCTGTCGCATGTGAATCAAATCAAACCCCCGGCCCGGCCCGGCCCGGCCCGCACGAGACCGCTGCCGAGAGTTTTGATTCCTCCGGTGCTCCGTACGTTTTGGTGACCTGAAAAAAGCCGTGCGCGTCACCACAGTCTGACTCGGCTACTCTCTCCCTCTCGGTCTCTCACGCTGCGGCTCGTTTCTTCTCCCGCCAGAGAGGGGTGATAAGGAAAGAAGTCTCACTCTGCCTCTGTTGTCGGTTGTGTTTTTTAACTGAGACCGGCAGACTCTGCTTCCAGTGAATTTGTTTGTCTACTATGTGATCAAAGATATTTAATGTAGACATTGTCAAAACTGTATTTTGTCTGGGTGGTTGAGTTTAAACTACATTTCAAAGATCCATCCTTTTTTTTTACAGGCAGTTTACCCTCTGCTATTACTAGTTTGCCCTCTACTAGTACAGTTTACCTTTTTTACATTTTACATTACATTACAGTTTGGGAACTCCAGTCAATATGTCACAACTGGGCTTTGAAATGAAATCTGTCCAAACAGGCAAGTTTGCAAAAAAAAACAACACAAAATGTTCTTCGACTTTCCAACGTTGAATGGCGAGCATGTGAAATTTCAAAGTAGGAAATTTGTTTTTCTGATGGATCCAGTAGCATGTGAAAGCAGGGTAAGTCCTGTCACAATACTGGATCCTGATTGGCCGACAAGACAATACCAGCTCTCAGTTCACTCTTTCTAGAGTTTCAAGAGCTTTTGGATACATCAGAAAAATGAATTTCCTACTTTGAAATTTCACACGATCGCCATTCAAAGTCGGAAAGTCAGAGAAAATTTTGCTACACGAGATTCAGATGAAAATTTTTGTCAGTCAACTTCAAGAAAACACTTGAATACACATGCTCCATTATTACGCATTTGTAGTAATCCAGACTCACCATCAGCACTAACAGTTTGTTAAATTAAGCTGTTTGTAAGTTAAGCTGCAGAACATCCATGTTTGTTTATAGTTAAATATAAAAATAGCATGTGAAAGCAACGTTGTTTATAACAGCCGACTTGGAAGTCCTGGATGTCGGGGCTTCCCACCAGCACCTGAACACACATTTAGTCTTTAAATGCCCTTTTAACTAGACATTATTCTTATCCTGAGCCAAAGTACATTTGAAAACATCATAAAAACTGAATAACATGCAACTTTTAATGGAAATGTTGCAAGATATGGCCCACTGTTGCAGATTCATACCATATTACACACAAAGAGAAAGTGTTTTATTCGGGGGTTTTTTTTTAATTCCTGTGTGTGCGGTGAGGCTGAGGCTGAGCTTTCCCAGAACTCAAGGCTCTGTGTGGGAAGGATGAGACGAGTTAATGTCAGAGTCGTATGTCAAAGTGAAGTGAAGTCAAAACAACTGTGTGTGGAATTCAAACTAGCCGCCAACGCGTTTCAGCCATCTTGGCCTTCATCAGCGTGTGTTTCACATCACTCTGACACCTGACATCCACTTCTCTCATCTCTCCGTACAACAGCCGGGGTTTCTGGGAAAGCTCAGCCTCATCGCACTGCTCTTTCAGATACTAGGGTTTTTTTCCTCTCCACCTTTTTCACTTAAAATCTGATGATTTTCATGGCAAAACAAATCCCCCAAAAATGCAAATATTCAGTGTTTTCCTCCAGCATTTTCTTCTTGTCAGGATGGAAAAGACTGAAACAGAATTTAGAACATGGGACACTAAAACTCTCCATTGAGATTCATGATAATAATAATAATAATAATAATAGTAGTGATAATAATAATACACCTACTCATGCATACTTGGGTGGAATACAATCTGATAAAAATGTTACATTAGAATCAATTCAGGTCAAGTGCTTTCCATCGATAACCAGTGTAGGTTATTGATCAATTCTACATATGTAATCAGACAAAGCTACATCATATCTATAATATCAGAGGAGGATGACACTGACTGGCCTATATCTGCTTTTAAATAAAATATTAAATAATTATCAAATGATGTAACGGTCTAACCCTTGTTGTCACCATTGGCAGTAATGTTATTTAGAGTTTCAGTGAAACATAACATTATTTAAATGCTGTTATAGACATATTTTTATTGTCAGAAAACTGCACAGCCATAAAAAAGTGGCGTGATTCAGGGTCAGTTTTGATGTCAAGAAGACAAAATGATAGCTAACAAGCTAACCTGGTCCACTTTCTTGAAACCTGTTTAGAAAGAGCCACAGTTAGCAGGCTCCTATCTGCTTTAAAATACACCAAACTCTCCAAAATAAACAAAAACAGCACGGGAAAATATAGCCTACGGTATGTTAACATCACAATAGGAGACCAGCTTGCGTTAAGCTAGTAGCTAGCCAGTTAGCATACTGGTTTAAGACAAGTGGGGGTTAAATCGTCAAATACATCAACCAAACATGTGACAGAGGACAAAACAAACATGTTGTATTTACTGTCAGAATACAGGAAAACGACGACAGCTTCAATAAGAACACAAAGAAAACGTTAATTTTCACATTGTGTCGTTAGTATATAAATCAAATTCATTATTATTATTTATTATTAGTACAGTATTCTCTTCCATCCCTCACTCCCAGCGCGTCCTCATTTCCCCTCTGTTTTTATAAATCTACCGAGCGGTCCATCTCTCCCAACATAAACAATCTTCGGCTCTCACCTACATAGTGTAATTCGAGCCCTCCGCACGAGACTTTACGTAAGGGGGACGTCTGCACGTGCCAGTGAGAAACGTGTTGACCTATATATTATATAACCTGGCGTGTCACGTGCTGCCGGTTGGCTCGTTAACCCATTTTAAAGCGCGTCTGTGGAGAAAGTACAGCGGGACAATGTCCTAGTGCACTTTGCCAACCCGGAAGAGCCGTCAGCTGACAGGAACTACACTTTTAACACGAACTACACTGAATAAACCCCAAAAAGCCCTATAGTAGTCCTATGATAAACTGTAGAAGATTACTATACACTCATGACAGCAAAACTATACGTTCTAATGGGAGAAATAATGGTAATAGTCCATAAAAATACCACAAACCCACTACTATGTACCTCAGACACACTTTAAATCCCTGTAGGAATATTATAGGAATATTATAGGGATTTGTATTGTTTAATAATGCCTCTGGGGTGGTGTAAGTCAGGGGCTCCCCTACATTTTTCATATCTAGGATCCCCAAACAGACCCAAATTTAATCAGATTGTGTCCCAAGGAACCCATAACTGAGAATAAATCTGTTTTTATTCATGATTTAATACATAATTCCATAACGCTGTCTATGCTCAAAGCTCCGATCAGAACTGTCATTAGACTTCATTTCACTGTGTTAACTTCTAAGGAGTTTAAACTATTCATTTTAAACTATTCCTCAGATGCCGGGGACCCCCCTCAGGGACCCCTGGTGGTCCCCAAACCCCACTTTGGGAACCACCGGTGTAATTGCATAGTTTTCCCATATTCCCAAAAGTGTGTTCCCATGTTCTGATTCTCATCTTTGGAGCTTTTTACAGCTAAAGTGAGAAAACAGATCTTGTCCCTATCTTTCGGTGTGTTCTGGCTGGTTTTAGGGGACTGGTTTTGTGTTCTGGCTGGTTTTGAGGGACTGGTTGTGTGTTCTGGCTGGTTTTGAGGGACTGGTTATGTGTTCCGGCTGGTTTTGGGGGGCTGGTTTTGTGTTCTGGCTGGTTTTGAGGGACTGGTTTTGTGTTCTGGCTGGTTTTGAGGGACTGGTTGTGTGTTCCGGCTGGTTTTGGGGGACTGGTTTTGTGTTCTGGCTGGTTTTGAGGGACTGGTTGTGTGTTCCGGCTGGTTTTGAGGGACTGGTTGTGTGTTCCAGCTGGTTTTGGAGGACTGGTTTGTATTCTGGCTGGTTTTGGGGGACTGGTTTTGTGTTCTGGCTGGTTTTGAGGGACTGGTTGTGTGTTCCGGCTGGTTTTGGGGGACTGGTTTTGTGTTGTGGCTGGTTTTGAGGGACTGGTTGTGTGTTGTGGCTGGTTTTGAGGGACTGGTTGCGTGTTTTGGGGGACTGGTTTTGTGTTGTGGCTGGTTTTGAGGGACTGGTTGCGTGTTTTGGGGGACTGGTTTTGTGTTGTTGCTGGTTTTGAGGGACTGGTTGCGTGTTTTGGGGGACTGGTTTTGTGTTGTGGTCGGTGTGCGTCAGTAAACTCCTCCTGTCAGCGGGAACACGGTGTCACTTCTTACTCATGACAGAGGAATTTCACTCTTTCTAGGACTCGCTGTTCCTGGTTAACTAGTGAAACGTTTCCTAGACTCCCATCCAACAACTGCCTGCACCTCCTAGTTAACCTGTTCATGACTGCAGACGGTGAAGTGCTGCTGAATAAAAAACACAAATAAACTTTAACCTACAATCACTCATAAGTAAACAAGCAGCTGTTTAAACCAAAAATCTGTTGGATTTTAAGAAAAGCGCTGGTTTGTTTCCCTTTAAAGATCCTTTCCTCTTGATTGAAAGTGATGTAAACAATGAACTTGCACTCTAAACATTTATTTCAGCTTTAAATGTTACAGTAGATAAACTATTGGGCAAATAAAAAGGAAGGTAAACTGAGCTGACGTTGGTTTATGCTCCATATGTCTATAAAGCATTTTTTTTTTTTAGAGTGCACAAATTCACACAAGCATGTCTGCAATGCAAACTGAACCTGGAGAGTCAAACTGCATTTTTAAAAGTTAATCCTCAAATAAAAAAGCAGCAGAAAATGTGTTTATTGACTATCTGACAGATGCTCGATGCTGTAAAAATAAGTAGATTAAGTAGATAAGTAATGAATAAGTAAATGGTAATAATAAGTAAAGTAATAAAAAGTAAAGGGTGTTGGGTTTGACATTTGTTGCATGTCCTCCCTCTCTCTCTCTCTCTGCTCTAAACTGTCAAATGAAAAAAATAAAATAACGATAAAAAATCTTTAAAAACTAAAATAAAGTACAGTGTGAGAACCCTCTGTGGCTTTACTTTAATCATACAGCAGCTGTTAAAACCAAGGTGACAAAGTGCTTCACAGTAAAAACTAAATAAACTAGAATTAAAAACACAAAAACACACATCACAGATATAAACAGAAAACCAACACACACACACACACACACACACACACACACACACAGCTTCCATGTGTCTGACCTGCAGACAGTCAGCTGTCTCCTGCATGCTGCACAGTAGAAACCTGTTTCTATTCTGTCACACAAAACTCAAATGTCTCTCCACGGTCCAGATACCAAACCGTCCTGCTGCTTCCACCGGCTGGAAAGGTTTGGGGTTTGGGGTTTGGGGGTCAATGCGGAACTGGAATTGGGAAAAAAAAACCTTGTTTTTTCTCACCACATATCTGAGATTCTACATAGTGTTATATATCATCAATACTGAATATCATAAAATGTTAAAGGAACCTTTCAGTTGGTATTTGATGCAGAACATGTGAGAGAAACTCTCAGAAGTGGAATTTCATGGAACTGAACTGGAGTTTCCCATACATTCTCAGTTTAGTTCATGAATGGCCCAAAGCCTGATGGTTACATCTGTGCTTCTTTAAACTATTATAAGGATATTCATTATGACTCATTATGGATTTTACATTTTGTCACTGTCAGATGAAAACCAAACCATCATCCTGTCAGAAACAGAGAAAAACAGCTTTGTTTTCAGATTGACCACCAGGTATTTCTCACTTTATCCAACGGAGTGTGAAAGGTTTCAAAGAGGAGCAGGAGATCGGTCTTAAGTTAAAACATGAACGTCACCAAAATTGGAGATACGAGGTTTTCACATAACAGCGATATAGTTATCAATGCACATATTCATTCCTAATGCGCTGCTTACAAGGGTGGAAGTAACCAATCACATTTACTCATGTTACTGTAATTGAGTAGCTTTTTGTGTGCTTCTACTTTTTTTAGTTTTACTTTTACTTTAGCACTGTACTTCAGTCCATTTTAAATCCCATCCATCACAGAACAGATTGTGTGTCTCTCCATCAGCAGCAGAAACTGACAAACTGTGGATCCATTCACAGTGAGAAGAGGAATCTGACTTTACTTTGTTTCTGCACTTTATTTTCTCATTTCTAATGTTTCCAGTGAAAAGAATCTAGTTTGAACTCTGTCCTCTCTCCTGTTAGAATCACATGGAAAAGATCACAGCTGACAACGTTCTCTGTTCTAAAGAGGAACTCAGGAACTTTTACTCTGAGGACATTTTAAATCAGACACATGGTACTTTTATTTTTTCACCGGTACTTTTACTTCTACTTAAGTAGAATATCAGCAAAGTAACAATACTTCTACTTCTCTTCCCACCTCTGCCTGGTTGATTGAAGATGCTCCTGGTTTCAGCTTGTCTCCCTCTCACACGTCCACAGCGCCCTCTAGTGGATCCAGAGAACCACAGCAGACCGTCATCTGCAGTGAAACACATGCTGCTTTAAAGTGTAACTCTGGTAGTATCTTGGGTTGTGTCTCTTCCTCCATGATAAAATCAGTGATTCTGTGATCTGTAGAGGAGACTGGAGAATTTTGTTTTTTTCTCTCTCCATTCACTGCCATTGTCTGAAGGAACAGTCTGAAAATCACTTCTAGCAGATAAAGGAACGCCGACAAAGCAGATTCTGACAATATATAAAAAACTAGGTGCTGAATTGTTTTGAAGTGAATCTCTTTCTTTATGTTTATTAAACCTTTCAGTCTGAACAAGTGGAACACCGAAATCTGGTCAGAGGAAACTTATGATGATGGAATGAAGAAAAACATTAAACACAACACTTAGACAAGAAACCATTACTGGCTTTCAAGACTTTTAAAAGAGTTTTATTTATTTTTTAGCATTTCATCAACATAAAAACTCAACAACGTGAATATATTAATGAGCATTTCCTCCGTCGGTTCCCTTCAACGTCTACTACAGTATGTACACATCATCACACAATACACAACAGCATGTAGCTGGCCAGTGAAGGGTTGGGTGTTTTTTTTTTGTTTTTTTTTTAACCTTTTACAATTCCACATCAGACTGAACTCCTGCTGAAATGAGGCAAGAAGTGCTGACAAAACAAGAATTAGTAGCCTATAATAAGAGGGTGTGGGGGGGTTAAGTTACCTTTAAAATACTATAACGAAAAAAATATTTAAATCGTCCTTAGTAAATCGAATGTCTGTGTTCCCACGACAACCACAACTATAAAAACATCCAAAACAATTACTATAACTCTATTTTTATTTTTTTTTATTTTTGGATGCAGAGACAATAAAACATTTTCAACCAATCACTTTAAAAGTTGTTCGAAAAAAAGGGGGCGGGCATTCGGTATCACAGATGTTATTTGTGAATGCTGCAGCAACAATGTATCGTTATGGTTCATAGATATAAACTAGAACGATATGTTGTTGTTCAAGCATTTGCACTACAATGATATTGTTTTATTTAGAGTTTTCAGACCAAGATGGCCGACGATCACTTTACTGACTCGCTCTCTGAACAAACTGAACCGCAGTTGGGAGGATTTGGCTTCATGAGGAGCCGAAAAATGTAAAAATAAAAGTTTTATCATTTTCTCTGCATCCCAAAAAATTGCTCTGAGATCAGACCAAAAACACAGTTATTGTTTTGGATTTTTTTTTTATAGTTATAGTAGTAGAGGTAATAGAGACATGCTTTTCACTTACACATTTTAAATCTGTTTACAGTTATCATTGTAGATGTGAAATGGGCTTTAATGTGGTTTTACCTTCAGTTAGGTGCCAGTTGAAATGAAAACCTGTTCAGTTACAAGTGTTTGAAAGTTTTGCTCAGCAGGCAGAGATCTAGATGAGACTGAATATCATCTAATCATGAGGATTAAGCATGAGACAACAACCAGGTTCAGTCAATAACCTGCTGTGACTTCAGTTTCTCTCACTGTCTCATCAAAAGCCTGCTGAAGATGTGAAATGTTGA
>NW_027281749.1:0-60828 GCF_046629955.1 Centroberyx affinis
TCAAATCCAACATACTAAAAAGTAAATTTGATCCGCAAATAACAGCAAACAGAAAACAACAAATGTGGGAGGAAATTGCAATGAAAATTAATTCAAGAAGAGGTCCACCCAAGAGGTCCAAAAAAAATATGACAACTTCTTAATTTATCGCCATAAACTCGGCCATGTTGCGGTTAAGATAGAGATAACTTTAAGGGACTCCTTAAGTATAGGACCAAGATAAGGAGAAAACCTTAAATACTTAATACATTTTAAGGAAACCTTAAGGAGAAGACTTAAGGGTGTTTTGTGCAACCAATTTTATTTTAAGGAAACCTTAACTCAGACTTTAAGGAAAATCTTAACTTAAGGTGTTTCGTGCAACCGGCCCCTGTATCCCCAGATATGACATCCACAGGTTAGTGCTAGATGTTATGTCCAGACTATTAGCTAGTGTATGACCGGCAGGACACCTGCTTGCTTATTCAGCCATCTTTAATCTGCCCCTCACCCCGTACGGTGGCCCAACTGGCCCAACAATATCATTACATCTCCCCTCTATAAAAAAAAAAGTGACACATATTTGCATCTAGATAAACATCAGTGGGGAGCAAGATGTAACATGACCAAAAAGAATTAACACAATCCTCATAATAAACAGTCAACTTCCCATAACAATTTCTCTTTGTGTCCTTGTATCTTGTTTTGTTTTATATTTTTTTCTCAAAGAAAGAGTCTCAATAAAACCCGAGAAACGGATGGGCCAGAACACATTTTGAACACCAGCTGCTTAGAGTGTCCATTTCTTTTTAATTTTTTTTCTGTGCGTTTCTGTTAATCCTCATATCTGGCTGGACGTTTTATTATCCTTCCACTGCGTGTGCATGGAGGGTCTAGGGCAGTCACAGTTTGTTTGCCTGCACCGCTGTGTTGTGCTGTTGCATGCTCTTCACTTGTTGCTGCCTGATCCTCTGTTGATCCCTGAGCGACGGATCTGAATGCATGTTGAGTCTCATCCGTATTCTGTTGTTTCCCACTGCCACCACTCTCTTTATTCCTCAGTATGTATCTTCGGTTGTGCCGTATCAGTCCCCCTTCACTGCAATCAAGTACATATGAGCGTGGCGTGTTCGCTATGTCCTTGACCACTGCTGGATGCCATTTCCCATTGCCATGATCCTGCACTCTCACATAGTCACCTTTATGCAGCGCCGCCAGGTCTCTCCCAGTTCTGTCGTATGGGTCTGAGCCATACATGTCTGCTTTGTTCAGCATTCTTTTGACTATTTGCACTCTTCTCTACAAGTCCATTCGACTGAGCATGTCTCAGGGACACAGTTGTATGCTTAAAGTTCCATTCTTGGCTCTCGTGAGTACTGGGGTCCGTTGTCTGATTTGATCTCATCTGGAATCCCATATCTGGCCAATATGGACTTTGTGAATCAAATCACAGTGGCTGCCTTTGTGTCTGGTGCCATCTCCCAGTATCGAGAGCAGTAATCTGTCACAATCAGAAAATCATGTCTGTGCCATGAGAACAAGTCGGTCCCAGAATCTGCCATGGTCTTTGCGGTGTCTCATGTGGAATGAGTGTTTCTTTCTGTTGTGTGTTCCTGTGTGTTTGACATACATCACATCTGGATACCAATCTTTCTATGCCCATCGACATCCCTGGCCAGAATAGGAGCTTTCTAGCCCTGAGTTTGCATTTTTCAATGCCAAAGTGACCAGCGTGAATTGCCTTCAGCATGTCTCTCCTGCATGTCTCTAGTGCTTGTGGTACTATTATCTTATCACTTTTCATCATGATCCTCTCTCTTTTACACAACTCTTCTCTATAGTTATAGTACTCCCTGACTTGTGCTGGAGCATCCTTTCTCTCCTCAGGCCAGCCTTGTTCGCAGTGCTGATAGCGTGGTGTCTCTCTGTGTTTCTTTGCGTATTGTCTCCATTTTGTTTTCACTCACCGGTAGTTGACTCATGATGAGGTGTACTTGAGCCTCAACATCCTCCTCCAGTGTGTCACCGGGGTCTGAGTCATCATCTGTGACTTTAAGGTGCGCCCTGGAAAGTGTGTCGGCCACGTTCATTTCTTTTCCTGGCTTGTGTATTACATTCAGCTGGTAAGGTTGTAGTTTCAGAAGGAGTCTCTGTATCCTCGGTGATGCACTTCCAATCGGTTTCTTGAATATGGACACCAGCGGCTTGTGATCTGTTTCAACCTCTGTTGTTTTGCCATATATGAACTGGTGGAATTTGAGGCATCCAAACACAATGGCAATCATTTCCTTTTCAATTTGGGCATAGTTGACTTGTGCCTTGGTCAACGCTTTCGAAGCGTATGCGACTGCTGTGCCTTTCTGCATTAGTACAGCACCTAGCCCTGATTTGGATGCGTCGACCGATAGTTTTACTGGCTGCTTGACATCATAGTATCTGAGTGATGTTTGTGCCCTATCCACAAGAGTCTCTTTGATGTTGTTCATTGCGTCTTCATGTCTTTCGTTCCAGTGCCATGCCACCTCTTTCTGCAGCAGTCCTCTCAGTGGTTCAGTGAGTGTTGAGAGGTGTGGCATGAATTTCGTTAGGTATGTAACCATACCCAAAAACCTCTCCAGCGCAGGTCTGTCCTCTGGTGTCTCCATCTCCGTGACAGCCTGTACTTTGCTGGGGTCAGGTTTGATTGCTTCTTGGCTTAGAATGTGACCCAGGTATTTTCACTTCATGAAAGTCTACTCCAAGGTGCTGGAAAGGAGGGTTCGGCCGATAGTCGAACCTCAGATTGAAGAGGAACAATGCGGATTCCGTCCTGGTCGTGGAACAATGGACCAGCTCTTTACTCTCGCAAGGATCCTGGAGGGGGCTTGGGAGTATGACCATCCGGTCTACATGGGTTTTGTGGATTTGGAGAAGGCCTATGACCGGGTCCCCCGAAAGATATTGTGGGAGGTGCTGCGGGAGTATGGGGTGCGGAGGTCACTATTGAGGGCCATCCAATCTCTGTATGCCCAAAGCGAGAGCTGGGTCCGGCTTCTCAGTAGTAAGTCGGACTTGTTTCCAGTGGGGGTTGGCCTCCGCCAGGGCTGCGCTTTGTCACCTATCCTGTTTGTGATATTCATGGACAGGATTTCAAGGCGTAGTCGTGGAGGGGAGGGGTTTCAGTTTGGTGGGCTTAGGATTGCGTCACTGCTTTTTGCAGATGACGTGGTCCTGATGGCATCATCGGTCTGTGACCTTCAACACTCACTGGATCGATTTGCAGCTGGGTGTGAAGCGGCTGGGATGAGGATCAGCACCTCTAAATCTGAGGCCATGGTTCTCAGCAGGAAACCGGTGGATTGCCCACTTCGAGTTGGGAATGAGTCTTTACCCCAAGTGAGGGAGTTCAAGTATTTCGGAGTCTTGTTCTCGAGTGAGGGGACCATGGAGCGGGAGATGGGCCGGAGAATCGGAGCAGCGGGAGTGGTACTGCGTTCGCTTTACCACACCGTTGTGACGAAAAGAGAGCTGAGCCAGAAGGCAAAGCTCTCGATCTACCAGGCAATCTTCATCCCAACCCTCACCTATGGTCATGAACTATGGGTCATGACCAAAAGGACAAGATTGTGGATACAAGCGGCCGAAATGGGTTTCCTCAGAAGGGTGGCTGGCATCTCCCTTAGGGATAAGGTGAGAAGCTTGGTCACCCATGAGGGACTCAGAGTAGAGCCACTGCTCCTTGGTATAGAAAGGAGCCAGTTGAGGTGGTTCGGGCATCTAGTAAGGATGCCTCCTGGTCGCCTCCCCAGGGAGGTTTTCCAGGCACGTCCAGCTGGGAGGAGGCCACGGGGCAGACCGAGGACCAGGTGGAGTGATTACATGTCCACGCTGGCCTGGGAATGCCTTGGGATCCCCCAGTCAGAGCTGGTTAATGTGGCCAGGGAAAGGGAAGTTTGGGGCTCCTTGCTGGAACTGCTACATCCGCGACCCGACCACGGATAAGCGGTTGAAGATGGATGGATGGATGGATGGATGGATGGATGGATGCCTATTTTGCTCTTCTCCTTGTTGAACCTCAGGTTTATTTTTCTGGCTCTCTCCAGCACTTTTCTTAGTCTCCTTTCATGTTCGTCCTTGTCCTTTGCATATATCAGCAAATCATCGATGTAGGTCACAACTCCTTCGATGTCCTCAAACATCTGTGATATTCTCTTGTGAAACACCTCCTGTGCACTGTTTATTCCAAACGGTTAACGCAAGTATCTGTACCTTCCAAATGGCGTGTTGAAGGTGACTAGATATGACGAGTCCTCTGCGATCGGTATTTGCCAGTAACCACAACTGGTGTCCAGTGTGCTGAAGTGTGTGGCCCCAGCCAGCTTGCTCATGATTTCATCCGTGGTAGAAGTGTTGTCTCTGTATGGCAGCATTGAGCTCTTTTTGGTCCAAGCAGGTTCGTAGGCTGCCGTTGGGTTTTTCCACCGTTATCATGGAATTCACCCACTCTGTTGGTTTGTCTACTTTTGCAATGACTTCCATCTTTTCCATACGTTGCAGTTCCTTTTTCAGTCTATCAGTGAGTGACACAGGTATCTTCCTTGGGGCGTGTATGACAGGGGTAGCCTCTGGTTTGATTTGTATGTGGTATGGTTCTTTCAGACATCCTAGGCCATTGAACACATCCTGATACTCCTCCAGATAGACATGGCTGCTGTCCATCATCCCCACACTCCTTATCAGTTTCACTAGATTCAGTTTTACACAGTCCTTAAGGCCTAGTATAAGTTCGGCGGCTGGCAGGTCCACAATTGAGAATTCACACATGTGCGTCTTTCCTCTCAGCGTGCACGGTACACTGCATTCGCCTGTTATGGGTAGCTTGTTTCCTCCATATCCAGAGAGACGTCTCTTTGAGTTTCTAATGTGGAATGAGTAGGACTTATTTATTTTCCTGGCCAGTCTTTTGGGAATTACATTTGCTTGTGCTGCTGTGTTTGAATCTTACAGGATTTACTTTTATGTCCAGTTCCACATGCCATGCATTTTCCTCTGTTTTGCTTGTGACTGCATTTATGTTTAAGCTTATACTGTCATCTGAATCACTGTCTTCCTGCAGTTCGTTTATTTTTTTGCTTTTGCATACCTTTGCGAAGTGATTTGTTTTCTTGCAGTTTGTGCATGTTTTTCCATATGCAGGGCATCTTCTTCTTGCATGACCACAGTACAGTCTATCATGTTTTCCCGTTCATATGTGCTGTCATTACATCGTTGCATTTGTCCACCTTTCCTTGCCGTAGCACCCCTCTCCCTGCCTCTCTGCACGGGCACGAGCACAGCTTGTGCGTTCTGGGTAACCACATGTACCGTAATTCAGTCAGGAACACTTTAGTCACAGATGAAACCATTAACTGCAACTAATGGTAATACAGTTATATTTGGCGGATATGGCCCTGCTCGAGCAGCTCCCTGCTTACCCGGCAAGCATGCTGAAGGTATAGCAGGGGCGCCATGCAAATCCCCCCATGGGAGTGGACAGAGCAGAGCCAGAGCAGCAACACTCAGTAGTGACATTTAAGAGCCACCGTGGCTCGATTGCATAGACTATAACAGGTGGAGGCTGGGGAGGTGGAGGTAAAGCTTTACCAAGCAGCAGAGTGTGCAGCAGTTGTGAAGCAGGAATCAGTGTAGGAGGAGGCCATTTAAATAGACCGCCTTGTTATGAGAATGGATTATGATTGGTGTGTGTGGTGATCAGCTGGTAGATGACTAGCAACGCGTGACGTCCGTGCCCTGCCTGAACTAACGCGATGCTTCATTTGCGCCGCTCTCCTCCGTGCCTGTAAAGCTGTTGCAAGCAAGATCTGTTGCTGTGTGCACTCTGCAGCACGACACACGCCGATACATTTCTCTAGCGTTAGCTTGTCTTCTCTTAAAAGTCTCCTGCGAATGTCATTGTCCCTAATGCCTTCAATTATGCGGTCTCTTATTATGCCATCCAGTAAATGTTCATACTCACAGTTCTTGGACAGAATCCTGAGATCTGTTAAAAATTGGTCAAACGTCTCATCCGGCCTTTGTGCTCTGTTGTTGAAAAAATGTCTTTCATAGGTAGTGTTTTTTCTCACGGTGCAGTAGCCCTCAAATTTGCTAATAAGTGGTTCGATCTTGTCCACTGCATCGGCCGCAAAAGTGAACGTGTTATACAGCTCCTGTGCCTGTTCACCGGCGCAGTGTAGCAATAGCGAGCACTGTAACTTTTCTGGTTTCTTGTCTTTCTCACTCGCACACATGTACAGCCTGAATTGCTGAATCCATCGTCTCCAGTTTTCCGATATGTTCCCATCAAGGCTCAAAGTTGGCAGAGATCTCAGTGAATCTATTTTTCTTGCTGGAGGCCAAAGTTTCAATCTGACACCATGTTATGTCCAGACTATTAGCTAGTGAGTGACCGGCAGGACACCTGCTTGCTTATTCAGCCATCTTTAATCTGCCCCTCACCCCGTACGGTGGCCCAACTGGCCCAACAATGTCATGACACTAGATAAATTGATTTGATATTATATGAACTAACTCAGTAAAATGTTTGAAATTGTTACTGTTGAGGGTGAAAATAATTGATTTTAATCACCTTTTCCTGCATTTTCTCTCCTTGCCTTCGTCATGATCATTGTGGTAACTCAAAAGGTTATAGGCCATGTACTGTGGAATCTGTATAAGGGGATTCACCCCCTGTGATTATGCCTTGCTTTCTTGGTTTGTATGGTAATCCAATGCAAAAAATGTCATGACTGAACTCAAGTTTGTACATTGCAATCCTTGTTGATTTATCATTACTTGTGTATCAGAGCTAAGACACAGAATCATTCACGTGAAGGCCTATATACAAGCCCTTGAGTATTTTAGATGTGTGATAGGCCTACCACTCATTCACAAATGTACAAAAGCAGTGACCTCAAACTTTACACGACACAACTCACTGTAACATAACCATCAGATAATATGGATATGTTGTCTTTCCTCGGATGTTTCATCTCCCTGTGTAGTTTGGTGAAAATCAAGCGATCTCAGTTTGCGGAAAGGTTCGATTCCAATGTGTTCATGTACTTTTCCCCTCAATCTTGAACCAAGATAAAATGATTGCTCTTATGCCTTATCATTTAGGGTAGACAGACATTTTCATGTCCAGAGACCTGCATGGGTCTACATGCAGGTCATCTTCCCCTGCTGGTCTGGGCTTCCGTCCCACCAGAATCTTCTCTGATGTTTTCCCCTACTCTGTACCCCTCTCAGCTTTCCTATTGTCTCAAGAATTTAAATAACTAAGGGGAGTGGCCACTCTAAAAGCTAAATACTGTCATTAACCCAATATAAAGAGAAACCAGCAAGACTAGAGCCAAGGTGTGTTTCATGAATTTCCCCAGTCTTTCCCCAGTCATAGAGAGAAATTAAGAAAAGCAAAACACAACGATAGAAACACAAATGGGATTTACAGGTGAAGTTGGAGAAAGGTCACAGTGGCTCAGTGGTCTAAGGAGCTGGCTTGGGACAGGGAAAGACATGGGTTCATGTCCTGCTCATGATGTTTGATGCATGTCATCCCATTTTTCCTGTGCCACTTCAGTGAATGCTGCCCAATAAAGTAACAATGTTTTAAATATGTTCTTCACAAAAATTGATTAAGGTCATAGACCAAGTTTTGCTAAGTGAAGTAGTCAGATATAGTATATATAGGCCCACTTATTTGTAAAGTCATGAATTGTTTAGATTGTTTTGATTTTTTTTATTACTCAAACACCCATTTTTACAATCCATCTTATATTTAGGACAATCTAGAGATCTAGAATTTTGTTTTTGAACTGCAATACACAACCTAAATATACGTTTGGACCCCTTTCCCTTTAAATGGCACGTACAGAAAAGTACTTTATGAGGTTATATTCTTTTTGCCCGCTGAACATGACAAGCATCCAAGGGAAACATATTTGTACAGCAAGCCTGCCTGCTAACCTGACGCGCCAGATGGTTTGTTACACAGAACCATTTGGGAAGTCGTCCTTGGAAACTGTTTGGAAAAGGGCAGGCACTTTCAAAAAATACTTGGCAGGTGATTGGATGAACCATCTGTCTATCACCGTCTATCACGGGCTAACTTCAACCAATCAGATCAACGAACCATATAAACAAACTCTTGCGGTCAGTCGGGAGAAGAGCGAAAACATCTTTTCCATCCAGAAAAGCCTTCAGTGCCGTTCTTTGCTCTTGTTTCAATGAAGAAATACTCTCCAGTTCAGAAATAACTGATGTTATAGCAGCATCCACGCTAGCCACTATTGTTGAACGAACAGTCACTTCTCGCTGTCGCCACACCTAAACCACGCCCGTAGCTGCCCTCATAGGACGCTGATTGGTCCACACCACTGTGGTTTGGCCACAAACTCATAACTTGAAGCCTGGCAAGATGGATTCTCGCGTGATCGTGATCTCGCAAATCCAGCTGCCTCGCAAGGTAACCTGCCTGCAGTAAACAGTGTCTTTGTGTCCAGATGACAACTGGTTTGCTGAAATACGATACTACAACAGGGGGCAGCGCTGTACGGGAGGCAGGACTGTACGATGCTGGGGGGGGCACGCATGTACAGGGGGACAGTCTAGCGCGGAACACCGGCTGCCGACAGTGAGTGGGGGTACAGAAGGAAATAGAACTATCATAGTGACTTAGAATCATCAGAATAGTAAATGTTGGATAGGCTATGTTCACAGTGACAGCGATCCCCCGAACATCTGTTAACTCGAATTCTCGAATGTCATGTCACACTCATGATACTCAAGGGTTTCAAGATTTTGCATTCCAGCTGTGTCACTCTGGCCCTTTTCACTGTGAACTGATATGGTGCTTGATGCAAACTGTAGGCAGTCACAGCAGGGTCTGTGGCATAACGACGTTGTTGACAGTGTGTCTCTTGTTAAATGTCTACCTCCTATGGCTGCGTGTGTGATGTGCGGGAAACAAGCTGTACTACATTTACATGTACATATTGAAGAAAGAACTGACATTTCAGTGGTTCTCTGCTTTCTTATATAGTTTATTTCAGACTTGTGAAGGCAACTCTGAACTCATTTAGTAATACACACATCTTCTTAGGTGCTGGGTTGAAAAGAAGTCTGCAAAAATGAAGCATACAACCCGCATACTACCTTCCCCCTCTAGCATAATAACTGCTTAACTAACATTTATTCTAGAAGTTCTATTGTCTATATTGTTCTATAGCCATGCTTCTTCTTGGTAGTGTAGCATTGTAAATCGTGGCACAGTCACACAATAGGTGAATCAGAAAATACTGTCATTCTAATGTAGTGTGTTTCGGTGGGCCTTGCCAAACTCATACACTGACATATTTATCACCTAATTTATATGAGGTGTTTTGGTATCCAAGCTGGTTTAGGTTGGAACAAGCGGCCAAAACCACGGGTGAATTTTGAAGCCAGTACGGAAGTGGCGAAGGATGGCAATTCCACTAATGTCCACTAGAGGCTGGTTCCAAAAAGACTCTAAACTCGGCACTACATGCAAGTCAATGGGACCACAACCCAACTTCTCGCTAAAAATATAAAATCAATAGGCTACATTTTTTCCACAAGAGGTTATGGTCTCAACACCTAATTTCACTTCTTCTAATGTGTGTCAATATGGTGATTTTTGATGGATATAATGGATATAAAACGGGGTTGTCCTAGTGATTGACAGGTTGCCTGTCCAGTGATTGAGAGGTCGCCCATTATTGGCCAATAGTAGGCAGCGCTGCAACTCTGCAGATAACCCGAATTCCACCCTTGGCCTCGCTTTGGCTGCTCTGGCTCAAAAAAATGTCAACATGGCGTAAACACAATCTCCAGGCTTCAAAATGGCCCTTCATAAAGCCAATGGGTCATGTCACACTACGTCCATCTTTTTTTTTTACAGTCTATGGGTTGGAAAAATCGAGACCACTGACATCTGTCAAACCAAATTATACATTTTATACTGTCATGATTGATTGTAATACTATGCTAACAGTATGACTCTAACAGTATTGCTCTAACCTATTACAATTCACTTCAATCACTAAATTCTTGGCTTTTTTAAATCACTTTAATGGCATGCTTCGTAATTTTTCTCCTACGGCGCCATCTTTGATGCCTTCCTCTCCAGGGCCTTGCGGACAGCCTCCAGGATGCTTTCCTTGTTGTTGAGGACGTTATACGTCATTAAGTCCACCAGGGCCCGATAATCATCTTTTAAGAGGGTCAGGTTCTTGGTCTTGTATGGAGAGCTGCTGCTGCTCACATCTATCTCCCCGGCTTTTATCTCTGCCTCACCCACCCGAGGCACGCCTACAGTCATATGATGAGAAATTTGTTAAATTTACACTGTACAAAGTTCTTAATGGATCAGTAAATGTATTCAATTAATACTGTAGTCAAACTATACTTTCATTAGAAGTGTAATTTGATAATCAATAAACAAAAATAGCTAGCTCTACTAGGCATTTAGTTCTAACCAGAGGCAAGTGTAGTAAAATGATCGATGGCGAGTTTTAGTAGTAGTCAGTAGCTGTTTAAAATCAAGTAATCACTGAGAATGTGCTCTCCATCTCCATAAGCAAGTTATTACAATTACAATTTCCCATTTGGCAGACGCTTTTATCCAAAGCGACGTACACATGAGATTTTAATACAACACAAGCAAGGATCTAGTCAGGAGAGAACGACGAGAGTAAATGCCATAAAGCTAAGTTCTGGTCCGACAGGACATAGATGCTACGAGGCAGTGCATAGAGGCAGATAAAGAATTTTTTCTAATTTATTTATTTTTTATAGATTACACAGTCCATCAGGTGAGCAGGTGTTCACTAAAGAGCTGGGTCTTTAGCCTTTTCTTAAAGATTGAGAGGGACTCTGCAGATCAAATGGAGTTTGGTAACTCGTTCCACCACCGAGGAACCACAGAAGAGAACTACTGCATGTGCTGATGTGCTACTGACGTGCATGATTGCAAGAATAAGTGTGGGCGAAATGGTCTGCAGGAGGTTGGAGGGTATGGGGTCCAACGGACAGGTAGTGGGATGAGAGTCAAGCAGAAGCCTGGAGACTTGCTCCTCGGTAAGATGCGAAAATGAGATCAATGAATGGCTCAAAAGGCGCATCGCACAGTGCATCTAGAACCAGAGCAAGGTCCCACTGGGGAATCATGGTTTTGCGCATCGGCCTCTTACGCTGTACGCCCTTCATAAAACGCATCACCAGAGGATGGGAGCCGGGGGATTTTCCGTCAAATCCCACATGGCACACAGAAATAGCCGAGAGATAGACCTTAATAGTGGAAAAGGAAAGGCCTCTTTCCAATAATTCTTGGAGAAATGTCAAAATATCCACCACAAAGCTTTGGAACGGAATAATATTCCTTTCGTGACACCAAGCATAGAATAAACGCCACTTGAGCGTATATAACCCCTGTGTGGACACTGCTCTGGCCCTGGGCCTGCGACAGCAGGTCTCTGCGCACGGGGAGGCGCCACAGTCTCTCGTTCAGAAGAGAAATGATCTCCACGAGCTATGCTTTCTTGGGCCAACGTGGGGTGATCAGAATCATGGTTAATCTCCCTATGCGCACACGCTCCAGTGTGGTCTGGATCAGCGCCACCGGAGGAAACGCGTACAGGAGTGTCTGAGGCCACTGATGAGCCAGCGCATCTAACCTGAGGGGCGTGCACCCGTCCTGTAGCAAGACGAACAGAGGACAGTGCGCGTTTTCTCTCGAGGTGAACAGATCGACGGTTGCTCTGCCAAAATGACCCAATATCTGTTCCACTACCTTGGGGTGCAGTCTTCATTCTCTCGCCAGTGGAAACCCCCTGGAGAGAAGGTCTGCCCTGCTGTTCAGTATTCCCGGGATGTGCGTCGCTCTGAGAGACAGCAGGTGAATGCTGCTCCATGACAGTAGGCTGTGAGACAGAGAGAGGAGGGGAGGAGAGCGCGTCCCTCCCTGTTTGTTTATGTGCGCAATTACACACGTATTGTCGCTGCGTACGAGAACATGCTGTCCCGACAGCAGACCCATACTGTAAAATCGTCTTAGTGACAGATACACAGCATAGAGCTCCAGCAGATTGATATGCCATGACCTCTCCTTGTCTGTCCAGGTCCCATTCACATGCGTGTTCCTGCAGAGGCCTCCCCAGGAGGGTCTCTTCTGGGCTGTACGCCGCGGGAGGGAGTTGGAGTGTGCACAGGAGTGCGGACGGGCGCGTCCCTGGCTGCTGGGAGGCTTCGGTTGTGGGTAACAACGCCTGGGCATACTCATACATAGTGCTTCCTCCTGCTTCTTCCTCTGATCGCAGCGGGTCTGGATTTTCTCCAAAGCCTGTCCGAATAAGCCAGCGGGCTCAATGGCTTGGTGGAGAAACTCAGCGCGCTGCGTTTCTGGTAGCTCCATGAGTGTCAACCACAGGTGACGCTGGGCGACCACCGTCTCAGCCGTGCCTTTTCCCACAGCGACGGCTGCTGTGCTGGAGAGCCAGAGGATAAAATCCGCCATCCTTCGTGCCTCATCCAGTGGCTTGGCGGGATTCTCCCCCTTTGCCAGGGCCTCGTGGAGATCCCGCAGCTTCTCCGCTTGATAAGCCTGCAACATTGAGGCCGTGTTAAGCGAGCGAGCTGTCAGCCCCTGTGCGCGGTATATTTTCTCGAGCTGAGAGGCAGAGAATCTGCACTGCTTACTGGGGAGAGTGGGTTTGCTGCTCGCGGTGTTAGGCTTCGGTGTCAAGTGGACAGCCAGCGTCTTGTCCATCGGAGGAATGTTAGCTAGCCCCGCAGCCTCCATATCCTCTAAGTCCAAGAACTGGGTAAACGGCAGTGACAGCGGAGCCTTAAGGGATGCCCAGGACCGTGTGAGCTCGTACACAAAGTCGGGAAAAACATTTGTGTCTCACCGCTGCAAGCTGCTGTGGGAGAAAATAATTTCCTGCGAACCGAGTTTGCTGTTGGCGAGGAGGTGGAGCCAGCCACGGCACCTCAAGGTGCTCGGCCGCGCGGCGGCACAAGTCGACCATGGCCGGGGTAGTGCCGTCGGTCTCGGTCGGAAGATCTCCAGCACCGAGGACCTGGGAAGGCTCCTCTTCGTCTCCTCCACCTCCGACTTCGGCCTCCCCCTCCGAGAGGCCGCCCAAAGCGGCAAGGGAAAGCTCGTCCACAGACATTATGCTGAGCTGTACATTGTCAATGGAGATCTGGTCGGCTGGGTCCTCCTCCATACCCACGTACTCAGTAACGTTAGTATCTGGGAGGATATTATCCATCGCCCCATGACTGTCCTACTCCCTCATCAAAGTCCCCGCCTTTGGGTTCAAGCTCCGCGGAGGACTCGATGGCTTCAGACAGCAGAGGATCTCCGTGCGCGGCTGAGCTTCCCAGCACCCTCGACAGGAACGGCACATGTCTTTCCAGTGTCGTACTCCGGAGTCGGCGACAGTGCGCACAGGTCTCCGGATTAGCAAGTGCCGCTTTAGCATGCAACATGCCGAGACACACCAGGCAGGCGTCATGGGTATCCATCTCGGAGAGAGAAAACCCGCAAGCACTGGGGCATGCACGATTTTTCACCTTCACAGCTATGCTAGCTTTGCTAGACCTGCTGGAAGAGCTTTTCTTTCTGTATTCGGGTGCCATTCCACTGGCGAGTTGGCTTGCTAAACAAATTGTTAGCTTGCTAAACAGGTGTGGGAAAAAGGCGGTTCTGTTAGCGAGGCTAAAAAGGTGCACGTTAGCTGGGCTAAACGCAGTAAAGCGGCTAGTTAGCTAGCTAAACAAGCGCTGTGTAGAGAGCCTTGTTAGCGACGCCTTGGGCAGGGAGCTAGCTCACCTCCAAGCAGACAGTTCAATCGCTAGCAAGGGTCCTACAAGAGTCAGGTTATGCGAGGTGAAGTGCAAAAAGATTGAGGAGCAGAGACTGTGCAGGGGCTTTTGTAGGCCCGGGGGAGGCGGGACTCCCCTTGCCTGCTTCAGTCTCATTGGCCTTGACAGGCGTTTTGAGAAAGGTTCTTCAGGCTTCAGCTCGCAAGGACGCAATCCCCATACTAATGTGTTGTACCAAGTATACTGACCGAAAGGGAACTTATCAGTTGCGAGAAGGATGCGAAGAGGTCAGCAGTGAGCAAAGTTGAGGGTGGAGCTGGTGGAGGGTTGAGGAGTGAGGTAAAAGCTGAAAATAATTTTCAAGCGTCTTTGGCGCTACTGATTTTCTCCTGATAATAAGTGGTCTTGGCACTTTTTAAATGGGAGGAAGTTATAAAGCCAGTAATAGCCCATAACCCATGGGGAAGCCTAGGAATGGAAGCAGCCTACCCGAGCAAACACCAAGTGACAGACCGAGCTAAGTGTATCACAAACATAGTTTATGAACTGTGTTCGTGATCATCAGGCTTTTAGATGTGTTGTTTTACAAACCCTGACGAAGGCCACATGCTGAAACGTGTTGGTTTTACTAATACTTGGTTGGTTTCACTCAGTAGCAAGTGTTTCTGGAATTTACTCTTTTCCAGTGTTACCTGCCCATTCCATGCACCTTGTCAGTGAGTGAAGTTGTGCCAGAATACGTTCATCATTCCCACGCATCAAATTCAAGTCACTGGTACTCGCCTACAGGGCAATACATCAGACTGCCCCCCCTTTCTGCAATCTGTGGTCAGGTTCCAAACCTCGCCTCTTTCCCTCTGCTCCTCCACCCTTGCAGGTCGCCTCGCCCCTCCATCGCTACATGGGCTCAGAAGTCGCTCATGCCGGTCGCAACTCTTCTCATCCCTGGCGCCACAATGGTGGAACAAGCTCCCCCCTTCTGTCAGCACGGCTGAATCACTGCCCATCTTTCGGCGAAGACTAAAGACACATCTCTTCAGGTTACACCTGGACCCTTCTTGAACTAACCTATCTTCTTACCCTTCTTAAACTTGAAAAAAAAAATAATAATTTTGACGAATGCTACTTATTCCTATGAATAGTCTTAGCTGATGAAGACTGTGATGCACAGTTGGTTCACTACTGTTGACAAAATGTACTATTGTAAGTCGCTTTGGACAAAAGCGTCTGCTAAATGACGTAATGTAATGTAATATCATTCCCCTTAACTTCAAATCTTTTGTAAAATGACTGGATGATTGCAAGCAAAAAAAAGACTAAAGCCTTATGAGCGTTTCCTCCTATTCTTCCTTTTAAGAAGTACAAAAGAGCAAAATAAAAGTAGGGTAATGGAAACAGCACTGCTGCAATTGCAGCATAACCAACCAGCAGCTTACCAGGGGCCTTGAACTTTTTGTAAGTGACATTGACGAGTGGCAAATGAAGCACTATCGGGGCCTTGGGATTCTCCTTATCCTCAAAGATGTAGAACTCTTTGTCAGGCTCGGTCTCCAGACTGGCAAAGTCAGCGTTCGGGAAGGGGATCTTGTGATTCTTACAGTAAGAAGCTGTCTTCTCTATGACCTGGTAGATTGAACATGTGGTCACATTAATACATATACAGTACATGTACATATTGAGAGTAATATAACGCTAGTATAAAGTGCTTATCTAAAGATTTGGACAGCAAAATAGCATTTGCCAAACATTCACTGAATGAAGAATTATTAAGTAACTTTGCTGATGCGCAGAATATGGATTTTTTGACTGATAGTAGTGTTCAAACTAAACTAGTAAATATCACACCCTATATCAATGAAAAATATAATTTTGCTCCGTAACAAACTCAGGAAACATATATGCTGTTTTTGCTCTAATCAAATGAGCATCTCCTCCTCTATATAATTCTATTTACCTTCAAGTTATGGCCTGGGTCCCATGAATAACTGAGGGATATGATGAGGTCCGCTTCTCTTTCTGGCCGCAGGACAGGAGCACAGCCGATGTTGATGGCATGACCGGCATCCACTAGTCGTAGTGTGGGGTCAGCCGGTGTCAGTTTGTTTGGGAAGGCATCTGGATGAGTGTCTGATCAGCAGATGGAGAATGTTGATACAGAGATTATATTGGGCTAGATGTATTGGGCTAGATGATAAGCCTCTGTGCTCTGTTATCATGGACCCACATCCTTATCCTGTTTTTAAAGCCGTCAACATTTCCCCCCTTGTTACTTCAGATTAACTAGCTAACGTTTGCAAGTTGTTGTAAAACTTTGCGTTGCATAGCAACAAGAATATTATCCCTTGCGCCGATTGAGCTTATGCTCTGTGTTACTAGCGATGCTCACAGCAGCGCTTTGTGTTTGAGCAGGAGAAAGAAGTGTCCTAATTGATTATGGCCTTAAGTGGGACAAGTGATCAGACTTGCACAAGACACATACCATTCCGCCGAATGGGTGCCATTTACTTGTTGTAACTCTTCCAAATTGACCTTCATTTTTTATCTTTTTTCAACACTGAATCTAATAACACACATATTTAACTATTCAATATGTGTAGTGGTCAATCTCAGGCAACTTTATTTCATTTTTTACAAGGTTTCTAAGTGGAAGATGGTTGCATTTTTCTCAGTCCTGTTACCAAAACTCATGTTTCATTTAAAAAGTATGTTTAAAAGCATGTCAACTAATTCCTTTGTTTTCCTCTCAAGAAAGTGTTTATTTTAAAGAAATGGTTGGTTACATGTTCAAATAATTAATATTTGTGACTAAAAAATCACTATATATGCATGCAAGCACATCAATAACAGGACTAGGGGGCCCACCTTTCCAGGCGCTGAAGTTGTTGCTTTTATTGTAGTTCCAGTGTAGGAAGAGCCCACGCATGAAGTTGTACATCTGGGCAACGACTGGACGATTCCTCAAGAAATCAGTCACCATGTTGGCCACGTCTGTGACTGGGTTTAAGAGATATGTGTCCAGGGTTGACGGTTCATTATCAACCTCTGTCAAAGAAAGGAAACACCAAAACAACATTCATCTAATTTAGTAGGTCCTTCGGCGAACATAGTCAGTCAGTGCTGCTAATTGGAAATATCAACTCTGCTTGGATATTATTGTTTTTCCGAAGTCTGGGATTCAGGATTTGCTACATGACAATTGTGTCACAAATCCTAGAGTGTTGATTTTGAAAACAACTCTTAATTATAGCTGCTGCGCAGCGGTGAGTCGGGGCCGGGCATTTTGAGGAAGTAGAGGAAGAAGAAGAAGGATGAAGACAAATGAAGTATCTTTGAAGTCATGAGTCTCTAATCCACACAACACAATGCCTGAGTAGACATAAGCATACTCATTCTGCAACAACCAGGGATTGAACTCACAACCTTTGCCACCAATGGCAAGTCTTGATCATGTTGAGCTACCTGAGAAGCGGGATAATTAGAGGAGGCTTCACACTAGAACTTAGGCAACCACCAGGGAGCAGGATAACAGCTGTCCATGCATTTACAGGCAGATTTCAAACTAGTGTCAAATATTCAGTATTCAAGACAAAATTCTGAGAATTTGCATACTTCATCTAGACAACATAGAGATGTCTGTAATTTATTTTTTACAAAGATTGATTGCTTCATAAGTGAAAAACTGATGTTTAAAGATGCTCTATTTCCATTGACTGCAGTAGTTTACATGAGGGCAGAATTCAAAATACTGTCAAAAATTCCGTTTTTGAGATAAAATTCTGAAATTTTACACACTTCATCTACCATGACTGGAAAAATGTGTCATTTATTTTCATGAATATTGGAGATTTATTTCGCGAGAATTTGCAGTAGCTGTTTACAGTACTGTTTATAGTAAAACATGTTGATGCACTGTGGGCTCAATTTTTGATAATTCAAAAATCTGGCTGGATCGTTTGTGGTGGACAGTCTGAAGATGCAGTGTAGCAAGTTTGGTGTCAATTGAGCAAAAAATGTGGGAGGTGGTGAAACTTGCAAAGCCGTAGCACGTACGACTGATTTGTTATGAATTTTCAAAGTTTTAAACTTTAGACGGTTGCTGTAGCGCCACCATCAGGACTATTGACCCCCAAAGCCAGTTGAGTAAGTTTGGCATGGGACTGGACCTATGTGCAAAGTTTGGTTTATTTTCATGCATGGGAAGGCAGATTTCCTTGTAGGAAGAAGAAGAAGCAGAATAATAATAACATTGGCAAATACAAGAGGGACCGGCAGCAGAGCTGCCCGGCCCCTAATGATATGCCTCTCTGTTGGCTCCATGCAAAGGACAGGCTTGTTTGGTTCTTTCTCCTCTTTTTATTTACCATTTCTAGGTCTTCTTGCTAACTATTGCTAGGCTAGTTCAGCTAAGTTAGCTAGCTTATTGTGCTAACGAACCATGTTTTTCTCTTCTCTCCTGCTTCAATTGGCCTTGCCCTTGCACCATAGATGCGCATTATAATCACCTATTAATTAAAAGATTTTTCCAATCATAAGTGACAATGAAAAGATTGAGTGCACATTTAAAAACTGAAATTTGCAGATTTTCAGTCTCTTGTAACGCGCACACAATGACGGCTGTCTTTGAGGAGCACAAATCTAAAGATGCAGTTCTCTCGGGAGAATCAGATTTTTCGTGGTGCACCTGTACTCTGGTTTGTGCTGCGACTTGCATGAAAAAAAGAGGGAGACATTCACGTTTCATTTTCTTTTCCGGCTCAGTCATCGTGCGCATTGGATCAATTTTCATAGCCTATTGAAAATTCCTGTTAAGATTTGAGTCTTTGACGAGCGCACACCACATGATTATGCAAAGACTAGCCTGACATTGCTGATTGCGATCATATGAGAGAGATTTGAGTCTTTCACTCCAGATCTCAAATTGTTGCCAAATTGGGCTTGAAAAATGTGTAATGTGTCCCACCTTATGCCAGAAGCACATTACACGACCGTATGCTGCAGGACATCTCACATTAACTGAGCTACCGAATCTCGTCTTGTGTCACAACCCGCAAGACGGAAAGCCACATGGGTCATTAATGTAGACGTTTGCGTGTTAGCACCATACAGGGTACACCCTGTTTCTTTGTAGCCATGTTTCCCAGGTGTGCTTTGCAGTAAACAGAGTGATGACATATCCTGCTGTAACCTAATTGGCCTGTGTGACAAATCGCCTTGTTGTACCGCTCTCACACTACAAGAGCAACAACAAAAATATCAAATATGTTTGAAAATGATCAGGACGTCCCAGACTGCATGGGGACGTGGCATGCTGACCTTCTCGCACTAAGTGAGCAACTACATGCTGTTTTCACTGTGATCTTGAAAACTTGTCTGGGACCTTCTGGGACGCCTGAATCGGCTGTGATATTGTATGGTGTGCACAAGGCCTTAGAGAGAGAGATTAGTTTGTTGATGCTTTTTTGGGGGGAGGGTGTGCAATGTGGATTTAATGAACCCCCTCTGAGGCTAAAATCATTTATAGGCCTAAGCAGGTTGCCTCGTGTCTTCGTGATTTTTGCTTTTGTGTTGTCATCAGCTTAGCCTAAATGCTGGGATTTGTTTGGAATTTTGAATGTACAATTGATAAATTGTACAATTACCCTCCTGGTGTTACCTTCCTTTAAGAGAAAACAGGTTAATCATGTCATCTACAATGCCTTGGTCCTAGCAACCATCTTAAAGTTCTTAAACCATTTGTTGGACCATAGTTATTGAGAGTAAGAACATTATTAAAACACTGTTATACTGTATATTGTGGCCTCATTCTTTAAGACTAATAGTCTTGTAGTGATTGTAGTCATTTTAAAATCGTTTTAGTTTGATTGTGTCTCTCAGTGCATCATAGGGTGAATGTGCTGTACCTATGTCTTTGATATCAGGTCCTAGGAAAGGAGTCCAGGAGGGCTGGGCACCTGTAGCAAGCTGCCATAGTTGGGTCATGCTAACAGAGAAGGCACTGCTCCATATCCCTGATAATGTTGAAATATAAACAAGATTTAATTAACATGGATTAATATTGTAGTACTGTGCAAAACCATGCATATTTATTGACATAACAGGAAGTGTATTCATGAATGAGCTGTCATGTTCTCACCCATCAGAAAAGGAATGCGGGGTTCTGTTAGTTTCTTGATCATATGACCAAGGAAGAACTGACTCCCAATGTGCTCAGCTGGGACAAACGCCCCATACTTTGATATGCCTACCTCATAGGGGGTAAACTCACACCACTCTGAAAACAAGATTGATCAAAGGGGAAAACAAAATCAATCCTTATTCCTCCACAATATGCATTTTCAGTTATGGTTTGTGAACAGGGTGTCTGCAGGCCCTAGAAAAGTTATAGAATTAAATTAATGAAATTAATCCAAAATCCTTAGCGTAGTGACTAGTGTTGATTTGCCCTCTGAAAGTGTTTCTTGGTGCACTGTCTTTCCACCGAACAATCAGCTCAGTCACACAGACCAGCTGTATATCCTGATAAGTCTACAGTTATCATTTTCACTTAAATTTCAGGTGAAAAATTTGTCTTGCATTTCATCTTAACTTACATTAAAGTAAAAAAAAGTAAAACTCTTAAGCCTTAAAATTTCACTTGATTAAACTTGCAGACACCTTGTTAATATACAGTGTATATGTAATTCTGTATATATATGTGTGTGTCTATACTGTATACTGCATTATGCCCTTGGGCCTCAATCATCTTGCACAAAAGAAGTTCAGGATCAGTAAGATAAGTATCAGCTGTCTCCTTTTAAGTTTGATGACACAAAAACACAGATGAAAGAAAATGCCTAGAGGATCTTTACCAGCTTCAATTTCGCAGCCCTTCAACTCATCCTTCATATTGACAGCTGTGTATATGGGGAGAGGGTTTTGGCCATCAGCCACTGCCCTCTGCTGCTCAGACAGAGTACTGGTGGTTTTCTATGAAGCCAACATGTCACAACAGTGATGAAAAAACATTTATTCTGCAAAACCATCGACAAAAAAATCATAGTCATCCAGTTTTTGGTGACTAAAGATCAAACCAAAAACTACAATGAATCATGAACCAGAATAATTGCAACCAAGATGCACAACATTTAGGCTTCAAATTATTTGCACACTTAAACTTCTGGAGATCTATATAACGTAACATGATGGTCAGAGAAAGTGTAGCGCTCTTTACCTTCTCAAAGATCAGATGCTCAATAATCAGGCCCCACATATCAACGAGTGACACAATGTGACCCTCCTCCCCTTTCTTGTCCATTTCATCTTTGTAGTACTGCAGTTTGTCAGTGGAGAAGGAACTCAAGAAGCGCTTGGTTATCTTCCCCTCCATTGCTGAGATGGCACTGTTTAAGTCCTGCTGTGACCAATTGGCTTGCTGATACAGGCTAGTCATAGTCCTGTTCATATGGGAATGAATTAGAGAGAGCGATAAGATTTAGAATGATTTAAAAACAGGAAATGTGTACAAAATGGTGGTGCTGCCTGATTGAAATACATATAATCAAACGCAGAAACAGGTTAGTGCAGGTCTAGTGCAGATATGGCACAGTCTGAAAGCCTTCTTCATTGCCCTGCGACCAGGGTAGGAATTTCACGGCGGCCACGACAGCCATGGCCATCGTTGCCCCTCGCTCTGGCCGTGATGCCCACACGCCCCTACGGCCACCATGGCATTTGTGCCCTGCTACTGTCAAAATCTCGAGGTTGCTTTAAAAGTGTCAGTGGTCTCTTAGAACTGCAGCAGTCCTTGTAGCTTGGATTGGCAGTGTCACATCGCATCAAAGCCACTAGCAGGCTACATTGAATTCATTTCGGAATATCAAGAAAACGGGAGCGCAACTGAGAAGGACTATATGCAGGTAAGCAAGCTAGCTAGTTATCGATAGATAGATAGCTGACTTATTTAGTGCTTAACTGAATCAAACCTCTCTGTTTTTAATACCACTTAATGTTAATACTTAATACGTTAGTAACTTACTTCGATACAGCCACCAGATGGCGACGAAGAGCCAGAGCTCCCACCATAGAGCTCCAGTCTGTCTGGACTGAAATGGCTGGTGAAAATCACCGGAAGATCGCTATGAGTCAGAAACAGTCTCAAACTTACGGTAGAAACGTGAGTAACTCAAATCTGCCGTTTTTGGTGAAAATAACATAAGCCTTGGTGAAATATTTTGGCAAGAACATAGATTTTTGTCAGTTAGACTGTAAAATGTTAAGTTTGACTGCTACGTTTCCCCGGAAATGGCGGGCATTGTATCGTTCCAATCGTGGTGCGTTTAGGGTCATTGGAAAGCTTGGAATTTCTAGTTTCCAGCGATACCAAGCAAGCATGTTATTGCCTAAAAAATGTTGTGACACCAAATGGCCTTGCCCCTAAAATGACGAAATTCCAAGCCTGCCTGCGACCCTGTTCTGCTTCCTTCATTATTCAAGTGAAACACCTAACAAAGTCAGCAAATGTGACAAAATTTGTTTTCTGGAGCAGGGGCCAAGGCCACAATGTACACAAAGCCCATCAGGCATTTCTTTTGCATTCATAGTTTGCATAGCATACAAACGCCTGAAGACAAGGTCCGTAGACAAACAAGTTATTAATGAAGTTTTACCAAAAGCAAGACTGTGACACAGCACTGTGCAAATACTGCGAACCCAGATCCCTCAATTGTCTAACTCACCATGTGGACCCGGACACACCAGTGATGTAAGTGGCTGCGTCCAGGACGCCTATTTGCTGCAGCCCCTTCAGACTGCCAAACAGGCCTGTCATCGCTCTGGTCCCGCCTCCTGAACCCACCAAAGCTATTACAGGCACCTGGGCAGAGGACAGAAATATGTTTAAATGGATATGATGATATGTTCTAATTGGATTCTACATTTGCTACTGAGATCCCTAAAGTGATTATCAGCTTGTTGGCATATGGAAGACTTGCAGGATCCACAAAAAAAAAAAAAATTTTAGGGGATATAAAATGTCTTTAGAGTATCGAACTGAAATTCCTATATTAATTTACAATGTTCCAGTTCTTCTGTTTCCACATAAGAGTAAAACTATATTGCTGCATCAAAAACTGAACTAAATTTAAATGTTACTCCTTCAAAAGCCACTGGTTCTGACATGAGTTAATGTTCAGTCTATTCATTTTGACAGTACACATTATACATTATGCATAGAGCTGGCTTTGACATACTACTTAGGCCTTAAGGTGAACACTGGCCTTGTGGCCACTTCAGCACATATAAAGTAATACCTTCCAGTGGAAGAATGAATGGAGTACAGAATTGCAACGGAATTTACGATCTAAATAAATGTCCTGTCACAATCTGAATCTGTTTTATGTGACCAATAAGCACTTAGAACACAGGAAGAAAATACCATATCTTTCTGAGTTTTCGCGTTTTCTAGTATTCATAGTTTATGAGCTATGTTTACATATGGTGTAGCCTATACATGTCCTAACTGGTGTCTTCCCGGTCCATTCAATAGCTTTTCTTTTTTTTTTTTAGAACTAGCTCCTCCCTCGCTGTATAATAGCAGCCCTCACCCCCTCCTATTCCTGAAATAAAATCTCTTAATGGCGGAATTGATGAAGCAAGTGAGTAAACTTGTTAACTAGTAAACTTGCTACCTGCCTCTTCACTTGTCATTGTGGGACATGTAACGTTCTATGAATACTACCAGTATTCATAGTCTTTTCTTACATCACCACACGGCCATCTTGGTAGGAAAATAACAGGTCATTGTAATCAAATGACAAACACAGCCAATGAGCTGTGTGTATTGTAAAGCGCCATATTGGTAGGAATGCATGTGACATCATAGGAATACTATGAATTCAGGGTATTTGTGTGCATGTCAATGTACTCATTGATGAAAACAATGACAGGTCGCCAGGTCAGAGCTCATGACACCATCGCTTCAGCAGTGGACGGAAAGTGACTGGTGGTGCACTGCAAAACCAACCAACTCAAAAGGTATGCCATTATTTTACTGTGTTATAAGCATTTTTCTACAATAATCCGATTGTGAAATGTTTATTTAGATTGCAAATTTCATTGCAATCTAAATATACCCCATTCATTCTCCCATTGGAAGGCCTTTCATGGTGATGCAGCGGCCACCTAGTGGTTCTGCAGCCTGTTCTCATATGCAGAATGTACAGCAGAGGACATGAGGCAAGACAAAGAGCAGGTTGCAATATCTCTTCAATTATAGTCTAATACCGCTGAATAATATATATATATATATGTGTGTGTGTGTGTGTGTGTGTGTGTGTGTGTGTGTGTGTGTATATATATATATATATATATATACGTATATTTTTATATTTCAGAAGAAGTCCACTATACTTTTTTGGGTCCAGGAGGAGAGCTGAGGCCAAGCAGCTTCTGCAAAGCCTGTCCCACCACGACTTTCCTCTTTTCCAGATATTCTTTCTCTTGGGGTGGGATGTCAAAATCCATACGCACTGCAAGACCTTCCTCCATGCTATGGATTTGCAATGTAAAAGCAAGGGTATTAAGGTAAGAGTGCACACACACACTAACACTTTCACTCATATGAAATTAGGAGAGTATGAATGGCTACTGATCCTGCATGAAGGCCAGAGGTTATGAAGGAAGCACTTTACCCATCATCTGTATGCAGGTTTAAATCCACTGTGTCCTGTGATGGGAAAAATGCCACATTATTATTTAAGCGCCTCAGGTCTTATAGTAATTCAAATTACAACCACTGTGCTTCCACACTGTGAGCAACATGACCAACAAGTCAGCGTTAGTCCATTCATTTCCTATTGATCTGAGCGACCAGGGAAACTGAACTTTTTGCAGTCATCGTCCATCCAACGGCCAATGAGATTTTTTCACATCCTTGTTTCCCTACCAATGAGATTAGATTTCTTGAATAATAGCTCTACCTGGCAAGTGCAAAATGGACAAGAAGTTGATTCCAGCTATTCAAAGCTGCCCAGTTCTCTACAACTTTTATTTGAAAGACTACAGGAATAAACATATCAAAAACGATGCTTGGAGAGAATGGTTGCATCCATCATTGGGGTTGAAAGTGTTTTTTATTAATGCTACCTAATTAACACTTGCCAGCCAGCTATATTAACTTAACTCAAAATGATGTAACATTATGAAAGGCAATACCAAAGCAGTAAAAAATACATATTTTGACATAGCTTATGTTGCCTGTTCAAAACATTGTAGCTGCAGACCACTACATAAATACAGTCAGAGCCTCTGGCCTCACCCTCAATCGGTCAGAATAGAGCAACCCATGAACCAAGTTGCTCGCAGTGTGAACGAGCAGTCAGACCTCATACAAACATGATGAGTTGTTGTACCTGACCAAGAGGTAGAGACACTTTGACATCATGTTTGACAGGCAGTGGCTGGAGTTTGATGGCAGATAGCAGAGGAACATTAGTGGCGGTTACATTATTGGCCTCCTCCTCTGAAGACTACAACACAGAAAAAGAGATAATTGCAATACATTACATATAATTTTATAGTTGAAAAGAGTTCATTTGAATGTGTTTTGAAAAAACACCTACAAGGTATTTCCCTTCCAAAATGATTTGAGCGTGAAAAAAACATTTGCATTTACAAAGAACTATTTTCAAAAGTGTAACAAATGATTTGTGAAAGTATAAAAAGTTTTGAGGAAGAAAACTGGATCTGTGTACTCATGCCCTCTGTGTTTCAAAGTACAAGTACCCTTAAATTAGTAATCTGTTTCCTTGAATCAATAAATCCAGATTTTAAGATTAAATATAAGTGTCCTCAATTTAGTAATATGTGCCAAACCAGGTCAATCATTTCATGCAGGCAGGGAAAGGGGCAGTTAAGGTTAAACACATTTCTTTGTTAAATTAATATAATTCAGAACAACTATGTATACATTGTATACATACATACATACATACATACATACATACATACATAGCTGAATGCGGACCCATGTAGAGAAACCACCACTCATTCAACAGTGTGATGGTGCCTAAAACATGCCAAGGTAAGACAGTTAAACCTCACCGCTACTCCTAGTTCTGTCTCCAGGTCCCTGTTGATATAGAAGCGCAGGTTTCTTGCTTCCTGGGTATCTGGAATTTTAATATCCTCCTGATAGGCACCCCTTATTTTAAGCATCATGTCCTTAACCTCTGCGAAAAGATGCAAATGTGCGAGATATGAATGGCTCTATGAATACTGCTTGATAAGTCACATGTGAGCACACACAAGCAAGCACTGTATGTGGGGTAATTGCATGTCTCATTCTTGGTTGCCTCTGGGTCACTTTTCTGTCATCATCTGTTCAGCAGGTACAGATGGTGAGAAGGTGAGAAATGCAACATCAGACTGGTCTTGCTGATTTTGAGTTAGTTTTCACAAATCATTTTGATCCAGATACCTCAAGATCACAGAATCCATTTGCGGTCTTTAAATGTTGCATTTATTCATCTGTTGAACAAATGATGTTACAATGCCATGTATATATGTTGCAAGGCCAAAAAGAGCTGAGTGAACTAGATTTAAGCCTGAAAAACTTTTTATTTTACTTGTATTCACTTATGTGCACAAGTACACAAATAACTGAAAGACAAAATTCAAAAATAATTGTGGAAAGTTTGGACCTGGGGCAAGGAAGAACCGATTAACTTTTCACACCAATTCGCCAAAGGATATAAGCATATAACTTCCGAACAGATTCACCAAACATTGTGTGCCTATCAGCAGACATAAGAAGAGGCAAAGCCTCCAATATTGGCCCAATCAACAAGTTGATAATGTGGCATGGAAGAAATAATTAACTTGTGGTGAAAATCCAACGTCTGAACTGGCATATATTGACAATTGCATAGCGTTGGCAGAGGAATGTGCTTTACTGAGTGCCATTTAGTTTTATTTTATTTTATCTTTATTCTAATTTTTGGTTTCATTTTTATCTACTCTTGTTTTCTGTTCTATGCACTCTCATATTGTATTTATTTTCATTATTTGGAAAGCACTTTGTAACAGTTGTTTTGAAAAGTGCTATATAAATTAAGTTTATTGTTAATATTATTATCCTGATATTTGGCATCAAAACTATCCTAACATCTTCCTTTGAGACACAGAGAACAGACAAACAGCATTTAGGCAAAGACAATTAGGAAAGCATAAGCTTAACATACAGTACATTTCAATATGACTTATTGAGTTGGACAGAATTGTCAAATAAGTATGTTTGATGTTGATAGTACATACTTTCATGGCTTAGCTTGTCGACCCTGATATCCAAAGCAGAGAATGGAGCAGCCTGGGACATGAGGCACAAAGAGAAATTAGTTATTCTGTTTATTGTAATCAAAGTAAGGTATACTCATAATGCACAACTATTGTCTCAACAAGCTACAGTATAGGTAAGAAAAGGCCCTCCTGCTTCTGTGTCAGCTTGATGTTCAGAAATCACCACTTCATAGACCTACTTATTTTTCATGTCGCTTCATACTTGATTTAACATTAGAGTTTATGGGATCGATCAGTTCTGTTCCTTAGGTGTCTTGCTCCTGTTGATTCCCAGGTATTATGTACTCACCCCCATGTCAACTGAAACTCCACTGAAGTTGGTGGGACCACCAAACACAGTGCAAGTTAGCCCCCGTAGTCCCATCTCAGCCATCTCCCAAACTATTAAAACTAGAATTTATAACCTCCCCCTCTCTCCTCTCCTCTCCTCTCCTCTCCTATTCTCCTCTCCTCCTCCTCTTCTCCTCTCCTTGTCTCCTCTCCTGCTCTCCTCTCCTCCTCTCCTTTCCTCTCCTTGTCTCCTATCCTCTCCACCTTTCGTCTCCTTTCGTCTCCTCCTCTCCTCTCCTCCTCTCCTTGTCTCCTGTCCTCTCCTCTCCTCCTCTCCTCTCCTCTCCTCTCCTCTCCTCTCCTCTCCTCTCCTCTCCTCATCTCCTCTCCTTGTCTCCTATTCTCTCCTCCTTTCGTCTCCTCCTCTCCTCATCTCCTCTCCTTGTCTCCTGTCCTCTCCTCTCTCCTCTCCTCCTGTCCTCTCCTCTCTTCTCTTTGTCTCCTCTCCTCTCCTTTCATCTCCTCCTCTCCTCTCCTCTCCTCCTCTCCTCATCTCCTCTCCCTGTCTCCTGTCCTCTCTCCCCTACTCCCCTCTTCTCCCCTCTCCTCTCCTCTCCTCTCCTCTCCTCCTCTCCTCTCCTCTCCTCCCCTCTCCTTGTCTCCTCTCCTCTCGGGACACACAAACACACAAACCGCTCTCCAATTATAGTAGTGGGATGAATGGGGGCATCTTTTTCCAGCTCCGAATAAAGCATAAAATGTTCATCAAATTTCTATTAACAGCTCGTGCAGCATAATCTGTGGTGGCTGTACGAACTTCAATAGAGTTTCAACTGACATGCGCGTCAGTAGATTAGGTGAACTATTCCTATAGATTTAGGTGAACTATTCCTTTAATGCATAATGATTTGTGTCATGATATAAGTAAATCATTAGTGTCTCAATCAAGTAAGACCTAGTGGGAATAAAGAGACATTATTAATGTGTCTGACCCTTGCATAAACCTTCTCTGAACTCTACTTTCATGTTGGTTCCTAGAGTGTCTTTATTTGGGTGTTTGTGCTGTCAGGATCCCACATGAGAAAACTTACCACTAGGATGCCGTTTGTGAGGTATTCGTGACTGGGCTCCTCACTACAAAAAGACAAATGATTTTTGTTGCATCTGTATGTTTAGAGTTCAGACACTATTGGAAAGCTATAGAAAAACACATTACTGTAAATATAGCCTTTGCATGAAAGCAAAATTAAAACAGGAACATACAAAACTCAGTTACCTCTCCTGTAGCTCAAAATCAACCCAGAGTTGACTCTTTGTCTATAGAAAAGAGGGCATGAGAATAATGTGTGAATTCTATCCATGTATGAGCAATGTTAAGTAGTTGTGCAAGAACACTGGCTACACAAGATAGTAGCCTTGCCACAATCATTTTCATATTCAGGTCTGTATTCATCAAACTTCTCAAAACAGCAGTACAGATGGAGGATCATGAGTCAGGTTACATTAACTTTATTGGTAACACTTTACAATAAGGGTACATTAATTAAGGGTTAGTTAGCATTAACTAACCCTTAATTAACAGTTAACTAATGTGTCTGGTAATAATTTACTAATGGTGTTCATGTTAACTAAGGTATTCATTTATAGATTATTTAATAGTTTATAAAGATGACTATTAAATAATGTATAAATTAATACCTTAGTTAACATGAACACCATTAGTAAATGATTACCAGACACATTACTTAACTGTTAATTAAGCGCTCGTTAATGCTTATTAAGCATTAACTAACCCTTAATTAATGTACCCTTATTGTAAAGTGTTACCACTTTATTCGATAAATATGTCTGAAGAAGTACAACTGGTCCCAGATCAATGCTATGCCAATATGCTTAGAACTACAGATGCTGATCTATTTATTAATATGGTTTCTTGATATTTTCACCTTAGGGTTTGTGGTGAAGACCTTGGTCTCCTTCTTCCCTGGGGTGAGGTTGCTAATGTCAAACATCAGTGTGGAAATCAGGTCGTCGCTATTCAGGGGGTCCTCGTCATACAGCTTCAACTCCAGAACATTCTGGAAAGACAGCAGAGGAGCTCACTGTTTAGAACAGAACTTTATTGTCCACCACCGTGGAAATTTGCCTTTGGCTTCACAGGTTGGTGACACAGGTTGGTGACACAGCACAATAAATAAAATACAATATGATACAACACACAAAAAACAATAGACATAGCCAACAGTATCAAAAAGTGAACAATGAGGAAGAGTTTAGTTAGGTGATTGCATTTGGTATGAAGGACCTCTCACTACCCGATCTGAGTCGCACATGCGCGCTGTCGCTGCCCGATCTAAGTCAACCATATGTGAGTCGCGCATGTGCCATTTTACGACTTCTCGTTTACTTTCAAGACTCATACCCGAATCAAAGATACTCTATACACACAAACACAAACACACTAAACCGTCTCTGCCCGAATACATAATGTTTTGACACCATGGCGAAACATTAAATGTACTTTTGGGACAGTCAATAATAGTTCAGTCAAATGAAAATATCTCGTAATTACGAGATCAGTACATTTGATAAGTAACTAAGTAAGTAAGCTAGCTAGCTAGCTTTGGTGAACATATATGATTGGAAACGAAGTAGTATCCAGTTATGGAATATATTTATCACCACTTTGGCTGATGTGATGTGAAACATGATGGGTTTGTTTGCTACATCAGTTAACTAGCCAACTTGGTAACATTAGCGATTAATATAAAATGGCCATGGCAACATAAAAGCTATAGCTGGCTAGTGAGTCCGCATCATCCTTAATGCTATTCAAGTGCGAAACGATTACATTTGTCTTTCCAATTGAAGATACACATTAAAAGGGGGGTTGTCTGTGCCGTAAACCATTCACGCTCGCGCGCATGCGCGACTTACATACAGTTGACTTAGATCGGGCGGCGACATAATGACAGGACCTTTTCTACATATTCTAGGTTGCTTTAACAGCTCCATACCACCTCCCAGAGGGCAACAAAATAAATTCTTGAAAGAGTGGGCGTCAGATCAAAAAAGTCAAAGTCAGATCAAATCGTACATTTTTAGGATTGTTACACCCCTAATGGGAAGTACTGTGTATTCGACAAGCAAGTAGCACAAATATACGTGCATTAGCATTTTTGCTGATCTTCCGAGCTTTGTCACTAGTCACTTTTAATAAATACGTGAATTGCTAAATCTAGCAATAAAGTTGGTAACAGTGTGCGCTTAGGCACAGTGTCATATGGAATAGTCATGTCCATTAATTAGAGACTCAAAAGAAAATTCCCTGTGTAAGTGTTCATCAGATCAACAACATATCAGATATTGTTTGTAGTACGCACACTGGTGCTCACTGTACAAAATTGGATACGGTTGTTACTATGTAATATCCATTCACATTGACTAAATGTCAGTATAAAATGGCCTCACTTTCACGTGGCTGGGGACCCTGAAGTTAAACGTTTCGTCCCACACAGGGTCGCGGCTGTTCGGCACGATTTTTGTCTGGTAGGTCGTTGCCGATGCCGCGGGGAGACGCAGAGTGACATAGCAGTCTGATTCAGACCCTGTAGTAGTGAAACAGGAAAAAACCCCAGGGACAGCAGTGTAAGTTATGCAACACAACACTGACAAACACTCCTTGTAAGTATGTATCGCATGAATATGAAAAGGTTCTATAATGGGCTGAGTGAAAATGATTAAAAAAGTGACAAGATTTCAGTCTTTTTTATTCTTTTCTTAAAGATCATGTGAAGCATTAGCTATACTTACAATAATCGTAGGAGGGAGCGTTCAGTGCTTTTAATATGGTGATACTCAAGGCCCAGTAGGAGACATCATCTTTCTGTTGAATGAGGCAAAAAATACCTGGAATATGTGGTTTACAGAGTCTGGCTTTGGATTTTCAAGCCACATTCCCACATAGAGCCACTTAGGGCTTGCAAGGGTCAACTCACCATATGTGTATAACTGAGTGTGAAATCACTTATTGCCTTTATTTGGAGCTAACGCCTCATCATATTGACAGTGAGATGGAAATAGGTAGATTCAATGACAATTCAGTGACATACTGTAGGTAATGCCAGCCAGGCAAGGCTTTGTTAGAAGACAGTAGAATCATTTTGTCCATCAAGTGCAGTGTTGCACTTGCAATATTGCATTAATCTTCTATGAACATTCCTTAAATTATAGTTACTAGAGTGTCTTTTAGGCTTTGTGTGTAGTCAGCATCCCACATGAGAGACCTTACCACTCGTTTGTCATCTTTGAGGTGTTCTCGATTGCACGCCTCACTAGAAAAAGACACATTATTTTTGTTTCATGCCTATACTGTATTTAAAGTTCAGACTCTGTATTCGAAGCATATAGCAAGTGAAAACAGAGGAACATACAAAACTCAGTTACCTGTCCAGTAGTTCAAAATCAACCCAGAGTTCACTCTTTGTCTATAGGAAAGAGGGCATGAGAATGTGTGATCATCAAAGTGAATTCGATCCATCTATGAGCAATGTCAAGTACAACTTTAAGTAAGTACAACTGGTCCCAGATCAATTCTATGCCAATATGCCTAGAATGATATGTTGAAGTGCTGATCTCTATATTAATATGGTTCCTTGATTTTTTCACCTCCGCGTGTATGGTGAAGACCTTGGTCTCCTTCTTCCCTGGGGTGAGGTTTCTCACGTCAAACAGCAATGTGGAAATCAGGGTGTCATGCCTCAGGGGTTCATCGTCATACAGCTTTATCTCCAGAATATTCTGGAAAGACAGCAGAGGAGCTCACTGTTTGCTGGTTAAAGAGGTGGAAAGTAACTAAGTACATTTACTCGAATACTGTACTTAAGTACAATTTTGAGGTACTTGAACTTTACTTGAGTATTTCCATTTTATGCTACTTTATACTTCTACTCCACTACATTTCAGAGGGAAATATTGTACTTTTTACTCCACTACATTTATTTGATAACTTAAGTTACTAGTTACTTTGCAGATTCAGATTATTAATACAAAATATAATCAACTAATAAATTGTGATGTATTATTATAGATTACTGTAAGCTACCCAGCAGTATATAGTAGTGGAAATCAGCCCCACCTTTTCCAGCTGCAACATTAAAGTGATGCTTACACATTAATGCATCAATAATTATAATTCAATAATATAATGTATACTGTATTATTCTGAAATGGGCCATTCTGCATAATGAGTACTTTTACTTTTGTTGCTTTAAGTACATTATAAATGCTAATACTTTTGTACTTTTACTTAAAGTGGATACAGACAACTTTTCAACTTTCCCCCCCGTTGTCCCCCCTAGCGTTTCCAAGTGGTATTGTTGTTTGTGCCGCTGTCTCAAAGACAACCGGATCGCTTTCCGTTAGAGCCTAGCTCCATGCAATAGAACAAACCATCTGTCTGCTTATCAACTTCTTGATCATAACACAATATAGTAACTTTCACCACTGCTCATTTTAAAAAGGCCACTGCAAGAAAACATGTTCTTTGTTTAGATTATCAAACGGACAATGGATCATTTGTTTGTTTCTGGCTGCTGTCCAAAGCAAGAAACAACCGTAAGAATCCCAATTTGAACTAGAAACCCCGATCTCAGTGCTATGATAAAGCCAGAGTAAAACATCCGGTAGTATTAATAAGTAGGCAGGTTGTGTGTTTTCCCCGGTAGCTACCGATAGCAACCGGGGAAAACACACAACCTATTCTATTCCTCTTTTGGTTGCACAATGGATGACGCACTTCCTTTGTGCCGTAAATGGAGCCTTCATTCTCCCGGGAGATCGTACCCGGTGGCAGACAGAATTGCATAGTGAAAGCGAGGCTTATAGGGAACCAATCTAAACGCCGATGGTGTCATTATTCTATAGCCATTACACTGTGCAATCAACATTTACTTCATAATGATAAGTTAAAGCAAAAAAGTTGTCTATAGGGTCTTTAAGTAACATTTTGAATGCAGGACTTTTACTTGTAACAGAGTATTTTTATACTGTGGTATTTCTACTTTTACTTAAGTAAAAGATCTGAGTACTTCTTCCACCACTGGCTGGTTATGACATATGGAATAGTCATGTCCATTTACTGGAGACTCAAAGTGATGTCTAACTTGTTTCTGGAATTCCCATTGGTACTCATCCAATCAGCAAGATATATGCTAGGCGCATAGGTGCTCACTGTACCAAAATAAATGCTTGTTACTATGTAATATGCATCTAAAACTGACCAATGTCAGTACACAGTGGCCTTACTTTTAAATATCTGTGGACCGTGAAGTTAAACGTTTGGTTCCACGTCGGGCTTTGGCTGTTTGGAACAGTTTTTGTCCTGTAGGTCCTTGTCGATGCCGTGGGGAGATGTAGAGTGACGTAGCTGTCCGCATCAGACCCTGTAGTAGAAAACAGGAAAAAAGGCTCCAGGGTACAGCAGTATCAGTTACACAACACGACACTGACAAACACTCCCTCTAGGTATGTGTTGTGTGAATATGAAAGGGTTCTTTAGCAGGGGCAGGTGAAAATGATAAAAGAAGTGTCAGGATTTCATTCCAAAAAAATGCATAGCACAATTATTTTAATGATCATGTGAAGTGATAGGTATACGTACAGTAATCGTGGGCATGCTTGTGTTGTGCTTTTAGTATGGTGACTCTCAAGCTCCAGTTGGAATCGATTTCCTTCTGTTGAATGAGGCAAATCAAGGAATCATGAAAAGGGATGCTGTTCATTTGGGGACAAGAAACTTTTGCTTAATGTACCTATAAGAGCATTTTCATCTCTGATAACACCCCCTTGTAATGGAATTGATCTTTTGTTCAGCCACATAAGCCACAATGGAGGCTGAATTGCCAGTTGCTTTCTGATAAAAAAAAGTTTGCTACTTTCATCTCCTGAAATCACTAAATTAATAGAGATCAACTCCAACCCTAATATGTCATATGCCAGTGGTTCTCAACGTGGGGTCCGGGGACCACCATGGGTCCTTGAGGGGGTTCCAGGGGGTCCCCAGCAAACTGATGAATTGTTAAACTTCACTATTATTTCATTTATTTAATTTAGTTAACACAATTAGAGAATGTAGAAGTATGGCTATTTTCATCATAGTTTCACTGTTATCTCTCTACCTACAATACAGATAGTCATGGGATTCTGGACAAAATCATATCTAACAATAAAATATTCTCAGATTTGAGTCTGAGAAACAAAATCTCATCAAATGGGGGTCCGTGGCCCTAATGTGGACTAAATTAGGGTCCTTGATATGAAAAATGACTGTCATATGCTACAATCTAGGAGGCCTTGAAAGCATGCCTACACAGCCTTATACTCTCTTATTGATTTAATCCCAGAGGATGAATGAGCGAAGCCAATCTATAACCCTCCCTGGAAAGAAGGATTGTTTGATTCCTCCCCAGACCTATACAAGCAGCAGTTGCTGCTACAAGCTGAATAGTAGCAGTAGTAGTTATCCACCATGCAAGCTGAGCAACTGCTACTCTGGCCAGATATAGAATTTAGGAAGAGGGGGATAAAACTGGCAAACTTCTTGCCCATTAGCTTCACAAATCCCAATCCTCACATTTAATTCTTAAAATTGGATCATCTTCAGGTGGAACAACAGTGATTAAAGGGGGGATGCTATAATCACTTTTTTACAATTTTATACAAACCTGTATTCTTCAAAATGTATCCACAAACCCAGACCTATTTGATTCTTTCTTTAAAGGTGCTACATATAGCATTTTAAAGCTCTATCTATCTATATATCTATATACCATGCCACCTTATAGACTCTGACTCAACAATTTGCACAAGTCTCTAATACCTTTGAACAATGTGACATCAAATATGATGAAGTAATGTAGATGTCTTTGACTATATAGCTACTGTACAGCTACCACGACAGAATTAATAGCAACCTTGCAGACTAGGCAATAATATTTCTTTCTTGAACAACTCTTAGCCATGTGTATGGAGATATATGTTATTACATTGTACAGACATGACTATTGCCCTTATGTGGAGCCACCACAGCCCATCTAACACATCATGTCTTGACAGTGAGATGCAAAATATATAAGATGAAATGCAATGATATAGATAACTAGCCATGTCTAGTCCATCAGGCAAGGTTTTATTGGACAGAAAGTCAATGGGATGATTCTGTCCATGAAGTGCAGAGTTTGTTAGATATAGGTATACCTAGATCTAGATATGTAAATAATGTGTTATAGCCTAAAGTCTATAAAGTTTAAAGCTTTGTATTTCCTGCTGTCAACAAGCTGTATTATACACAATGTCATATGTCTTTTTGTTAAACAGTAGCCAATACAATGTCACTCCCACTTGACTGCACTTAAAACCTCTATGGAATTCCTACAAAAACTAAAATATGTTAATGTTATATGTTAATGAACACAAAAATACTTTGATTCTGTGTTGGTTCATAAACCCACATTATGCACTTTGATTTGCCAATGTATTTTCCAGTACAGTTGAAATTAGGTTACTTTGGGTGTGCATCATTTTCAATCTAACAATAATGAAGACAATGGAGAATCATCCCCAACTTAAATAAATAACGTTGACTTGGAATGATACCAAGAAACATTAGTAACATTTGTAATATATTGTACCCCTTACAAAAACCTTACTGTGGTAATTCTGTAATACATTTTTAGAACAATAGCCTATACAAACATCACTGCAAAATTATAAATTACATATAATATCCTAAAGGGATGTTACTGGGATATTATAGGAGAAAAAATATAAAGACAATAAAGTCACAATAAACTCACTATTGAGTACCACAGCCACACTATACATCCCTGTAGGAGCAGTATTGTGATTTTTATATAGGGAGATAGCATTGTACTCACCGTTGTCATTGTGAATGTTCTTTAACAATTTCACCCGGAGTTCCAAGGTTTGTCAGCTGCTGTACTGCAGTTTTGCGACTAAATGCACCAGTGGCAGTTGATGCAGATAATGTAGATTGGATGGAAAGGTACTGAATTGTGGGTTTGCATAGAGCGCGACCAATGAGAGAGGTCTGTTTGGATTGATGCAAAGTGGCTAAGCTCGGCATGAATAACCAAAAATGGTAAACTGGCATAAAACTGGATATTGGATATTTCATTTGCATGGATAACTGAAACCAGTGACAACTGGAATCAATACAGAAAAAAATTTACTATTCAAAAGCCAAATCAAATTTATGTAATATTGGAATGGTCGCATGAGTTTTTAATTGATCGTAAAATAGTGCCAGCACAGATGTATCTTAAGTGAACACCTGAAACCTGGTGTCTCTATATGGAGAAATTAAGAAAATAGTCCAAATATACTTTGGTATAAACAGTTTGCACAAAAATGTGCAATGAATCTTCAGTTCAATGCTCAGCAATTCCAGGAGTTTCATATATTGACGCGTCCACAAAGTCTCTCTTCAGTCTCTCTGTTCTCTCTCTGTCAGCCAGTACTCTCTGAGTACTGGCTGACCTCTCAGTCTCCACACTGTTGGCAGTTTCACCCTGTTTGGTGAAGAACAATGCCATGCTTGTGGTATCTCCTGGTTTGGTGGACATCTGCAGTTTCTCAAGGACTGAGGAGGTAACACTGTTGAAGTCAGCGCTGTGAAAGTGGATTACTTGTAAATAAATGAAAGAACATTCAGTCTTGATAAAAGTTATAAACTAGAAGGGCACTCGGAGAGCGCAGACCTCCTCCAAGGTTCGTGCTATTATTGCTTGTTTGTGAGTCAAATCCGGATCCATTCCAAAATGTAATGGGTTCTTCCTTGGTCCATGCTACACCCTTCCACGAAGTTTCATGAAAATCGGGCCAGTAGTTTTTCCGTAATCCTGCTAACAGACAAACAAACGGCACTGAAAACATAACCTCCTTGGCGGAGGTAATGATACAATTATTTAAAGGGGAGTAGGCAGGGCACTCGCCTTCAGTTATAATTTATTTCAGTGAAAAGCAGCAACCAAAACGGCTCCGACCTACCTGAACTCCCTCATTCAGGTCTATGCTCCCTCCCGCCCACTACGCTCTGCCAAGGAGCGGCGCCTGGTGCTGCCACCACAATAAGGCCCTAAGTCTCTAGCCAGACTCTTCTTCTGTGGTTCCTCGGTGGTGGAACGAGTTACCAAACTCCATTCGATCCGCAGAGTCCCTCTCAATCTTTAAGAAAAGACTAAAGACCCAGCTCTTTAGTGAACACCTTCTCACCTGATGGACTGTGTAACCAAAAAAAAAAACCAACTCTTTATCTGCCTCTATGCACTCTATGCTCTGCCTCGTAGCACTGCCTCGTAGCACCTATGTCCTGTTGGACCAGAACTTATCTTTATGGCACTTACTCTCGTTGTTCTCTCCTGACTGGAACCTTGCTTGTGTTCTATTAAAATCTCATGTATACGTCGCTTTGGATAAAAGCGTCTGCCAAATGGGAAATTGTAAATTGTAAATTGAAAAGGGAGTTCCAAGGCACTCTTCAAGCAAAAAAAAAAATTAAAGGCCGTTTAAGTGCCTTTTTTCTCATTGAAAGCAATAACCCCAAATCAAAGAGCACATTCATCAAATGTCTCCACACATCGAACTCCAACAGAAGCACTTTTTATCCTTTCCTCCCTTTGATAGAATTTATTCAGACTCTTTGCAAGCAGAGAGAAAGAGGCAGAGGCACGGGGGCGAAAGTTCTGACTGGATTCAGTCCTTGGCCAGAAGGGGCACATGTGGATCAAGAGATGGAGACCATTTCAGACAGGTGATAAAGTAGTCCACTATTGTCATATTTACTCTCACTGACAGAGGAAGTTTTATATATATATCTGGGGTCCAAAAGTCTGGCATATCCTGGGTCAGTATAATTCCAGGCCCAAATAATTGCAATTATTAAAATGTCAAAATGACATGCAAATCCCCCCAAATACAGCTTTTTTCCCATGAACATGTGCACTCACCTTTCCTAATCCCTCCAGTTGAACAACACACACCACACCTTTCTAAATCTCATAACCTCATAACAAGGCAGTCTATTTAAATGACCTCCACTTACACTGATTCTTGCTACATCAACTGCTGCACTGGCACACCTTCAGTAGGATAGGCTGAAAATACCAGTTTCAGCATTGAGATAGTACAGTCTGAAAGAAATGTCTGAGTTGATGTGTGTTAAAAAATAACAGTTGTGTAGTCAAGGATACAGGATACAGTAATTGTGATAACATGGGTCATCCCAGTACATCCATCTAAAGTAGGGCAGAGGTTCCCATCGGACCAGGTACAACCTGATCTTACAGAAAAACGTGAAATGAATACGACTTGTTAACACCAAATTACGTGTTGGTGACACGTAAAGTGTAAAAATATGTTTTCCCAGCACAAAACTGTTTTACGTGAAAGAGACACTACTATAAACAGGAACTAATGTCACATTGAAGTAGCGCTGTGGAGAAGAAGGGTGTGGTGGTCAGGGTGGTGGATGGGCGTATGTGTTGTTTTAGTTGCCTAACCTTAACCTGAACCAAAGTTGTTTTACTTGCCTAAACTTAACAGTTTGCCAACCTTAATTCAGTTACTGGTGGAGGAATGTATTTCAGTTTGTTGCGGAGGAACGTATTTCAATTTGTGGTGGGGGAACGCAATTAATTTCGTGTTGGAGAAATGTTTTTTTCACATAATACGTGTCCATAGCATGTAAATCTGCGTTTCAGAGTTCGTGTTTCACATGTTTGTGTAAGATTATGTTGCAACAAAGGTATCATGGTATGCGGGGAAGAACACAAATTGTCATTATATGCAGATGTCCATCTGTACTTAACTCTACTTATCTGAGTTCTGCACCTGAAAGGTGAAATTACTCAGCTTGGATACTACTCAGGTTCTAAGGTAAAACTAAAGCTATGGATATGGGAAGCAGAACCCCTTATCATGTCAAAACCAAGATTGGGTTGAAGTTAGGGCTGGACGATATGGTTGAAATCAATATCACGATAATCATAAGGATTTTTTTCGATATCGATATATATGACAATATGGCTCACATAAGCAAAATCACATTAAATAATCAAATTAATGTTCATCATATTGAACTGAATGGTAATGTTTGGTGTGATGTCAAACTAAACTGAAATTTTCACATAATATTCCTACCATACATTATTTTGAGTTTCTAAATAAAATTTGCTTGTTCTCATAAGTTTAGACAGCAGAATTGTGCATCTCGATATCACCATATCATCACAATATAATCCCACTGAAAGACATAATAATAATATTGAATTATCGTCCAGCCCTAGTTGAAGTGGCCCTGAGAAGGCATTAAGTACCTTGGAATCAGTACAGAAATCAGTAAGGTAATCAAGAATATTAACAGTGACTTCCCATGACCCTTGTAGGCCATATAGAGACCAGTTTGCGGCCTTGTGCCTATGACCAAATCACAGCTGTACTGATATACAGTATAACAGCACAACAGTCAATATAACATATATAACAGTTAATGTTATATATGTTTTTCAAGAAAGCATACCAATAATGTCACAAAGTTATAATTACGCTCATAATACTGCTGTTAAATGGGGAAAAATGTCTTGAAAATGTAGTCCATTAAAGTTATTGTCTAACACAGTGATTCTCAATCTTTTTCATATTAAGGACCCCTAATTTAGTACACTTTAGGGCCACGGACCCCCATTGGATGAGATTTTTTGTCTCTCAGACCCAAATCTGAGAATATTTTTATTGTTAGATATGATTTTGTCCAGAATTCCATGACTATCTGTATTGTAGGTAGAGAGATAACAGAGAAACTATGATCTCTATTCTCTAATTGCTTTAACTTATTGTAAATGAAATAATGGTGATGTTTAACAATTCATCAATTTGCTGGGGACTCCCTGGAACCCCCTCAAGGACCCCTGGTGGTCCCCGGATCCCACGTTGAGAACCACTGGTCTAACAAATGAAGTGCCAAAAGGCAATACACAGAAAACTGTGATGATATCAAATCATGACCCCAAGAAATGGAATCAAAATCTGAGTTCCCTGTTGGTTCCCACCCTCTTGCCTTATAGTTATAGTTTGTTCTCTTATTGTGGGCAACCAAAGGCTAGTTGAATTAAAAAGTATTCTGACAAGGTGCATGGAAAGGGCAGGTATAAAGGAATAGATTCCAGCAACACTTGCAGTACTGAGAACAAATATTTATTAGTAAAACCAACGTGTTTCTCGGCTCATGGCTCGACAAACCTTGACAAAGGCCATGAGCGGGAAATGCGTTAGTTTTACTAATAAATATGTTTCCTCCATTTGACGAAATTTTGATATCGCAGAACATAGCTGTAGCTCTCCGACGAGTATGTTCACTATGTAGTTATGGTGCCGGTCTTAATAGTGACAAGTGAACATGCCTGTGCTTCATGGTCAAAGGCTCATTCTGAGGCTTATCACAGTGGCCTCCAACAATGTGCCGTGGAGAGCCATCTGTATGCAGCAACACTTCATTCATTGATTAGTTCCTCCTCTGTGGTTGAAAGTGTGTTCTTGGAGAGCCATGGTTGGAGACCTCCGGTTTATTATCTATTTAGATTCTAGCTGGCTATTGTGTTGTTCGACCAGTGCTGTTTCATATTTATGAGCCTATAATTAACCTGGGGAGTGTTACCTTCAGAGGCCACATGAGGGTGCTAGAAGCTTAATAGTCACACACCTCAAGTGATAACACTGAAAAAAACATTACACACACAGCACTTGCTTCTCTGTCCCTGAACCTTCTTTCTGATGGTCCTTGCCATGGGAACCTAGCTTCCATATGCAAATCTGTATTTGAAATGTATTGCAGCATTGCCAATCATAGTAGCCCGATGGTCCTTTGATTGTAGGTTGGCAGAAAAGCAAATCAGGATACGATTACATGGAAATCACACAAGATGTTTGTTCATCCATTGTAGATATTGCCATTTAGATGGCGTGAGGGGTAAAACTTTTGTCCTGTACCCAAATCACAAGTTGAAGTTTTGTGTTTCAGGTGTGGGAATTTTCTAAAATGCACCATTATCTCTCAAATGGTTAGTCAGTGGAACCCCACCCTCCTCCTCAACACATGTTCAGGGAGACAAGATAGCATCCAAGTGCATAGAGTCTGCCAAACAAATTTAAATACCTTGTTAACAGATTGGAGTCTTTAGGATATTCTTATAAGAAGAGCTTGGAGGATGAAACGCTGATACCAAGCTAAAGTGGGACACTGGTAGGAGGGGGCGGGGTCAGAGGAGGGCTGGGGGAGGGGAACATTAGTTAATCTGTAATCTACTGGCATCATCATATTGACATAATATTGACATAGTAAGAACACAGACCATGTTGGTAAACTATTCATATATCTATAGAAAATATATTTTGTGTTCTTCAGGGAAAAGCTTTGATATTGATGTGAACCTTGTAAACTTAGGCTATACATGTATATGCTAGACACTCAGACCCAATGAGTGTTATTATATGATTACAGAGCTAAAGAGGATGCTGTAGGTAGGCCTTCTATTCAAGTCACCACTAATTTAATAAGCCATATCATTTTCTTGCACCTGTCTATATATTGCCATAGTGCCACAGTCAAGATCAATACAAAGGACATATTTTTGTATGTGGTGCTTTCCTACAAACTAAAAGCAGTCATCTGTATTTTATGGACAATATTTTCTGTTGGCTTTCCATCATATTTACACCAGTTTAGTTTTGTGGATGAATATACTGTATGTAGAAGTAAATTGAGTTTGAGGTTGAGTGATGCATCAATATTTATTTATTTATTTATTTATTTATTTATTTATTTCTCCTTTATTTAACCAGGTGAGTCCCATTGAGAGGTTTATCTCTTTTGCAAGGGAGCCCTGGCCAAGAGAGCAGCAAACAGATATAAAAAAAAAATACAACACAAAACCACAATATATAATTACAAGGAATACATACAAATATACAAATTACACAGTATACAATCTCAAGTAAAACAGCTACAAACTTCAGTTTTTAAAGACTGCAAGAGACTTTTAAAATCACCTATGGATAAAGAAAGAATGAATGAAAAATGAAATGAAAGAATTGTACATACCACCTGTCTTGTCTTCCTTTTAATCCATGCTGCCTAATGACCATGGCCAACTCTTGCTATAGATACGTAATATTGATGCCATACCAACTTTGCATTTCTTCACAGAAATCAAAAGAATGTCAAATTCCACTGACTGCTGTCACAAAAATCTAGCATCATGCTCATGTCATTAGCATTAGTAATAGATTACTTTTTAGGTCAAAATGGTGTGCAATGGCCCAATATTACAAAGTCCCTGAACTTTTGAATTAACTGTGCAACTCTGAGTGTAAATGATGAATAGAAATGACCTTCTTTATTTCTACTTTGGGCTTAATTACTCAAACTAGTTACAAATGTTTTTATTATATTCAATGAATCCACTGAATTGAGTAGCATAATGATGTTTCTTTTCTAACGTTATGATGTAATTTAAAAACAAGGTAGCTGAAGTTGCCCCGCTTATAACTCTCAGGCCAAATACCTCCTTCATTTAGGAATTCATAGCTTTGACAGTTAATTAGGGATTCAAAAATGATTAGGCAGAGGAGCTGTTAGATAGGGTAATAGTTATTTAGATCATAAGAATTACCAAGAGATTGAACATGAGCTGCCTTCTAAACTTTTCGGATCATACCTAAGCGCATAGTCAAGTGAAAAATATGGGTCAAATGTTCAGCAATAAGAGGTACTTAGAGCTTATAAACACTTTGGTCTATCACATCTGCCGATTTTTTTTTTAATATTGAAGTTAACAAAGCTCCAAGGACATCTTTTATATTACAGAGGTGAGAAAAAAGAAAAGAAGTTTTGATTGGGTGAGACATTACCATACTGAATCACTTTCCTTGTTTATGGGGTATTAGAGGTGCCATCTGCATTAACTCTTTTAGTTGCAGGTAAATGATGCACTGATATAGAAGGGCAATTAAAAGTATTACTAATGACTTTAGTAATAGGGAGTCAGATATGGCTGACTGAACTTAACTGTTTCCCTTAACAGTTACAACCAATGACTGTGTGACTGTTTCCACCTGTTCTTCTAAAACCAATTTTTGTTTTCTTCCATCTCACTATAAGACTGTTATTTTCTTTTGATCCAAGGAACCTGCCGTAAAGACAATGCTTATAAATCCCATTGGTTGGTGTAAACTATCATTCAAAGCACAAAGTCAAAGATGCTGCTGCAATACACAAAAGCAAGGGATAAAGGGCCATATTTTCTACCGTACCTAATTTATTCATCTAGGTATTCATTGTTGCTTGTATGTGGCTGCACTGTTTTGTTTAGTGACAAAGTAGTGCTGGAGCACTATTTCCTCCTTTGAATGTTGAATGATGGAGGAAAATGACTGGCCAAAGGTGAGATGCTGTTGTATGACTGAGGAAATATGACCATGTTTACATACGCTGGTATATCTTCTCCAGCCATGCCCATGTAATCATTGTGCTTGTGCAATGTCTTCTTCTTTCATCTGTGAATAGTAGAAGAGGAGATAGCAGCGAACCGTCATTTCCATGTTTGAATAGATATCTGTATCTCTTACTTTTTCAGATTTCAATACTTAGAATGAAATGCACTTGAGGGCGTGCCCTCATAGACGTGGGCATTCCAGTATGGGTTTTAACTTGTTTGCTTCTCTCTTTGCTTTAGTTCATATGATCTTCAGGGTTCTGTCATCCTTTATAACGTCCCTATTTGAGATAGCGCTCCTCTTTCTGTGGATTTGTATTGTTAACAGCTACATAGCCTGACCTGTCATTGAGACAGCCATGTTTGCTTAAGGCATACGACACCTCTTCATTACTTGATTGTTATGAATGTGCAGTATACGTCCTGAGTTATTGCATAAAAATTATTGCTCCCCTGAAGTACCTCATTGTACTGTGAATCGCAAGTGTCCACACCGCCTTCAGTCATGCGGCAGTGAGAGGACTACAAACCGACACCTTGTTTTCACATGGAGCCTATATAGGGATTTCAGGTGACATAACACATCCTCTGATGAGCATATTGGAAGGCAAGACTTTGCTGTCTTAACAGGACTACACATGGTCCATTTCTGTGCTGTGTTTTTAACTGGGAACTGATCTTTTCATTACCGATGCATCTGACTGATTTTGTTAGATAATGTCAGCTTGTTATCTAGGGCTGTGCAAAAAAATCGATACAGCTGAGTATTGCAATATTTTTTTCCATGATACTGTATTGATTTTCCAGCCCCTCATATCGATACATTAAAAAAAAGTATTCATGTTTTAAAGGGATTTAAAATGTCCTTAAATTTCCCTCAAATCCATTTGAATTAAATAGTTTTGACTCAATTTGTCCGCTGAGTTATCAATATAATGTGATGTACATATTAGACTACCAAGGTGGTACACAGCAAGTTGTATTTTCAGCTCTATTTTTAAATTTTCAGTAAATTATGTAGAGTATTGCAATGTATCGCAATATTTATCGTATCGCAATGTATCGTGATACAATCGTATCGTGACCCATGTATCGTGATACGTATCATATCCTGAGGTCCTTTCCAATACCCAGCCTTATTGTTATCTAGCTAGTAACAACTAGCTAGATAGTATCTGGACAGATAACCATCACTGTCCTATTGTAAACATCTGATTTGTGCACTTGCTAATGTATCTAATAGAAGTTAGGTTTAGAAGTGGCTACTAGTTGCATTGCTAAATTAGCCTGCTGGCTCGTTAGCTAGCTAACAATTTGTTCATGTTAACTATGCTGACTCTTCTCAAGCTACAATTGAGGGTGTTTTACTGTGTCACACTAACCTAAATTTGGTAACCTTAAAATTATGGACAGGCTATTGATTGGAAGAGAATATGGAACAACATTTCTTTCACGTAATTATAATCACCAATTGATACAGTACAAAATGATCCACAGATATTATTTGTCAACTAGGAAATGTGGTCAGCGGAGGATGATCCCAAGCCCAATATGCTTTCTGTGTAACCAAAAGACTATTGGTACGTATGTACACATGTTTTGTGAGTGTTCTTCAGTTAAACAGTTTTGGAGCCAAGTGATTGAGTATCAGATATCATTGGGGTTCAGATACCGTGCCTCCCAAACATTGTATTGCTGAACGATGATTCTTCTCTTAAATTTATTAAACCATCAGAAAAGGGTTCTTTTTGCTGGCTTAATTGCTGCCAAAAAAAATCCTTATCAAAAGATGGATACCCACACATACTCTATCAATCAATGGATATCTTCCTATCATAATGTACTAGACTTAGAATTGTCAATTGCATCTGCAAACAATGCTAAAGGAGAAACATTAGCAGCCGTTAAAAGAGCTGCTGACCTGGGGATATCTTTTACGTAAAATATGATTGTAGATATGTCTATATTTTTATGCGAGGAAGGGCGAGTTTGAGGGGGTACATGCCTAGTTTTGTGTACAATTATGATATGTTATATTAATATGCGTATGAATAGATGAACTTCTACGATTGCAGATAAGCAACACTATCTATATTATTTGTGAAGCGGCAAGAGGGGTGGGGGGTTTTTGTATTTATGTGTGTGTAATTTGTATATTTGTATGTTTATGCCACCTTGTGAGGATGGCGTGGAGAAACGAATAAAAAGTTTGTCACAAAAAAGGAACCTAAATTTGGAAATAAATTTACTCTATCAGGCCATTCACTTATACTTATGAAGGCTGTGTGAGGGTGGGCCGGTGCTGAGTGGTAGCTAGTTGGCTATTAGCTACTTGCATGATAGTTAGCTAGTATCACTAGGGTAACTTAAAAACACCTATCGAAGCATTATACGCATATCATGGTCCTGCCTGCAACCCACACTGCATCTCTTCTTTGCCTATCTTTGTCTGCTTATCTCTGTTGTATAAAACTGGATGATGGGCAGTGAGGTCAACACACCGAAAGCAGCGTTTCTGTTGGCCGGCTGTGCAGTTTCGTAGCAAATCAATGAACTCCGCATGAACGCAAGACAGGCTGGAAATGATGTTTTATAGTGGAAATGAACGAGAGGCGAAGCAAATGTTCACATACATTGGTGCATAGTCTGACCTCAACTTAGCATCGCTGAATTGACCTATACACCCACACCACAGCAATCTTTTTCAGGTGCTTCTCCTTTTTCTAGCCTTGTTGTCATACATTTCATTATTTGCGCACAGCCAATTTTCCAATGGATCTCCATGATGGCTCACTGTGTGCTCCGGCGGCCAATGATCTCTCTCTCGAAGGAAACGATTGTGCCGTTTGCATTCAAAGTGTGGTGTTACATCACTTCACAACACTGGAATCTAGCAAGGCGTCGAGTAGCTGCGTCTGTGTAACTGTGTCTTATTACACAATGACAGGGAATGAAAAGAATTTAGATGAAGAAAGTCCTGTTCTTAATGGACTTGATTTAAAAAAAAAAAAATTCAGACTAATGTTGATAGCTTACTGGTGATTTCTGCTTATTAGATATACTGGTATGTTAAACATACAGAAAACATCTCAGTGCTATTGTAGTAATCCGCTGTTGGCAATACAATATTTTATGTGTGACATACCAGACAGCCTAAAAGCTGCAACAAAGCCTTTGCAGTAATTGATTTTTTTTTTTCTGTACATTCTCCATGAGTAGTTTTAGATAACACTCTTTTGTCCCACGGATAGCGCCTTGCTGTAGTAATTGCCACAGGTGTAATTTGAGCAGTTCTTTTGTATCTCTGCAACAGTTATGTCCCCATTGTCAGTCATAGTGTGTGCACGCAGACTAAAGCGTGAGGGGAACAATGGAAAGCACCATAAAAGCTTTGAAAATAAATCATGTTTTTTTCTTCCCCTCTCTCACCACTCAACATACCATTTGTCAGACCACAGATGGATTTTTTTTTAGCAGGGCAAATCTTTTGGGAGTGTTTGGAAACACGGGAAGCCTAACTCTGTGAGGCAGCGCTGCTCTCTGTTTAACCTCATCTTAACTGTGTTGCGTGGTACAGAATTACAGCGGATTATTCCTGCTGGGAGTTGTACCGATTATGGAGCGTACAGTTGTCGAACAGTAACCGCTGAGAGGCCAGCACACTGTGTGAATGAGGGCTTACCTATTGGAAATGGTCCACTCACTCTTCTCTTCATCTCTGGCTCCCTCCTTCTCTCTTTCTCTTTTTTTCTGTCCCTGTAACAAGCTCACAAAAGGGAGTTCAGAATGGGCCTCATGGTAAAGCTATGCTAAGATACAGTATTATTCTTACTTATCCCTTTTAAAGGACTTGAAGGCAAGATTTAGTCAGGCCCCGAGAAATGAATGAACAATCAAGGCCTGTTATTTGTATTTTCCAACATAGACTTTCATACATGTTCAAGTTTTCATCCAATTTTTACATCATAGGACCCCTGAGGTAAAACAGTGTTGGTTCCACAGCCGACAGCATAAACTTGTCTCTTGTCTATAACACATTAGCTGAACAGATTAGCTGAAAACCCTCAGTGCCCATAAACAAAAGAGTTGTCATTGGCCTGAGAACATATGGTGTCCACCACCAGAACCCAACACATAAAACCATTAATCCCAATTATTAGCTCGGTTGTCAGAACTGCTCATACTTTAAAGCCTCTGCGTAATGTGTAAACCTCAATAGCTCCAGTGGCGTGAAGTGTAATTGGGAGGAAAGTTTGTTTTCACAATACAATCAAGTAACCACAAGCGCACTATTATATGGCACCAAGGATTTTGGACCAGAAAAAAAAAAAAAAAAAAAAAAGCAGGGATAAAAATTCCAAGCTCGCCATGAAAACCATCAGCACACGACAATTTTCGAGCTCAGCTGCCAACATAGTCCTCCTCCATAGATGGAAACAAGCTCTTTATTTCGAGAGTTCAAGAACAGCTTGCTCTCTTACTGTGGAACATAATCACCACATTTGTAAACGTAAAGCAGGGCTCTGAATGTAGCCATTCATCTTGAGTTGCCATGTTGTCGATTAGACACCGAGGCTCTCCAAGGCCTGTGCTCTCCACAGCAACTTACCTTGTATTAGAGAACCTAAAAGGCTTTGCCAGAAAGTGCCAAGTAGCATTAGCTTTGGGTCAAAATAACAGGGCTACAAAGGGAGAACTTACTAATTAGGCATTAATAGCTTGTTAAGCACATGATAGTTTTTCTAGTTTGCTTCCTATTGTGTTAACAAACTATTTATGGATGCTGCAGTAGAAGTGCCTATGCTGTGGCAGAAAAGAAAGCATTGGAAATACAAACATGTTGACACCTGGTCAAGTTCTGTGACAACAATAACCATTTCCATCTTGGAAATAGCTTGAAATTTCACACCCTCATTCAGCCTGGCCAATTGGAGCGGCTTGGGGTTTGATTTGATTTCCTGGGACCCTGGTTTGCAAGACACATTGATTTCAAACCACACATTAAATGTGTTTAGAGGACAACTTTGATTTCCGGTCTTGATGGATAGAAGCATAATGAAATCTCCGCCGGGCAGGTTGCACGTTCCAGCATGGCACATCGCTCAGCCTGTACCAAACAATGTCACTGAACCCTGTTGTATTAAACATGATGACTGTGATAGTGATGATAATGTTGGTGATTCACCACCGGCCTGTGGTGGTTCGGCCATTGTAAAGCTCTGTGTTGTGTGCGTATGTGTGTGGGTGGAAAGTTGCCTCAAATGTTGGATGTTTCTATTGTAAATATACATGAAGGAATATATATTCAAGCCTAATGCAGAATGTGCGATTTCATTCGTCTTTGGCATTTGTTATGTGGGAGATGGTGCAACGTGATTGAGGTAAAACCGATGGCCAAGTTGAAGCCATTCTCCGGTCGCGCGATGCAATTGGTTGAAGGACTAGGCTGTGTCCCTCATCATCCAATACTGCACCAATATGCCTTAACATTTCAAGTACAGCCATAAAAATGAAGGCTCTTCAGAGGTTCTCTTGTTAGGACAGTGGGTCTATATACAGCCGTATTGACTCAAATGACCCTCTGATCTGTTAAAGGTGCTATGTGTAGCATTTTTAAACATCAATATATCATTGTCAAATTAATCGTGATATCTTGGTATAATTGCTGTAAAAAAAATGAGACCATGAAACGGCTGATAGTCTCTTTCTCACGCCGGTGGTATTATTAGTGCTGGTGTTTCTCAAAATTAACACCACATTTCCCATAAACCCCACTGCTTCCTATGGCAAAGACTAGAGGATGTTGCTACTTGTCCCCCCCCCCCAACCCACCCCTCCCTGGTGTCAATCTGCATGCACTTTTTTGAAGAAGAATAAGAGCAGATAATTGATAAATTGATGTTTCCATCTGTGTTTTACTCCTTCTACCATCTGCCATTGCCAGAAACTCTGAAAGCTTTAGCTCCATTTGGAAGCAGGGATTCTCAACCTTTTTCATATCAAGGACCCCTAATTTAGTCCATATTAGGCCCACGGACCCCCATTTGATGAGATTTCGTCTCTCAAACCCAAATCTGAGAATATTTTTATTGTTAGATATGATTTTGTCCACAATTCCATGACTATCTGTATTGTAGGTAGAGAGATAACAGAGAAACTATGATCAGAACAGTCATTCTTCTGTATTCTCTAACTGTGTAAATGAAATAAAGGTGAAGTTTAACAATTAGTCAGTTTCCTGGGGACCCCCTGAAACTCCCTCAAGGACCCCTGGCGGTCCCCGGACCCCACGTTGAGAACCACTGCTGCCACAGCGCCAAAAAGACTTATGCTATGCTATGATACAGGCCTGATGAACTGTTTTCTGGTGCTATATAGAACCCTTTTTGTTAAGAGTGAAGAAACCTAGCTGATCCAAGGGCACAGTGCAGGGCCGAAGTCGAACTTCAGTGGGCTCTCTTCCCCTCTTGTGTTCATGTTAGTGACTAGAACTATCCCAGTTGTTGCTTGTGTTTAACATGATATTCATGCTCGTCTGTGACGGTTTGCAGGACTTGCATATGTAGACAGACACGCCATGTTAATTGTGTGTCTGTGGTGTGTGTGCATATATGTACACATGTGTCGATGTGCACAAATCCTTTGGAGGGCTACCATAATTAAAAATGTGCCGAACCGTCAGTTTGTTTTAAAATACATGAATCAATAGCTTAAAAAACATTAGCTTGAAACACAGTTTTAGTAAATTACCGTGAGAAATATTCTGCAATCCAATAATTGTCTTGTGTTTTTGATCAAATACAACAAAGTACATACATTACTTCCATGGTGTGTGATATGACAAGGTTTACATGTTGATATATGCACGCTGTAATCTTCGTACATCGCTGCACCGGGTGTGTGATATTTTTTCGAGATTTGGCAACCGAACGCAGCCTTTTCTCCTTCCTCAGCCATTGTGTGGAGCTGAGAGGCCAAAACGCTGCATCCTCAATCTATTTCCCAGGCTGGGGGCTCTGCACCACAGCTTGAGACGCCCAGGTGCCCTTTAGTCGCTCCCTTTATAGCCCCCTTTTTACCTTTCTCAAACAATGGCTCCTTCCCCACTCCAAGCAGCAGCCCCCCAAACACTCAGTGAATAAAGTTAGTCCAACATGCGGCCCTTAAACCCACCCCGAGACTGCTGCCGGGCAGCCACACTCACAGGATTGTTTGTTAATAGTCCAATTAGATAATTGCCATCTTTCACTCCTTTTCCTCTCTGTTTCCCATAAAGGCATGAATGGCACTCAGGGAGGGGGGCAGCCTGAAGAGGGCTTCTGGCCGGCTAAGGTGACAAGAAGGGCCAGAGAATGTTCCTTGCACTAGGTCATTGGTTTGAATTGAATCATTGTAGCCTAATCAATGGTCTTATTGGATTACTGGCCACTGCTGTGTTCAGAGATATTGTTGCACTGACAATGAAAATAGCTAAGAGTTGGTGGGAGGGTGGGTGGGTGGGATGGGTAGTGGGCTGGAAGGCGAGTGGTGGAGAGAGGTAGGGGCCATTCCAGGGGTATGTGTGTGTGTGAGAGAGAGAGAGTGTAGGCAGTCTAAGCACTAATGACAAGTTTTGTTCCCCTTTTTTTTGTGTTGTGCAGATGCGTAGGTTAAGATTATGAGAGCCGCAGACAGCTTCTGGGGGTGCAAACATATGAATACCGAGGGATGTGGCATTAGTGACCGGGACCTCACCGGGGTTTGCTCTCCATAGCCGTCGTTCGCTGAAATGAATGACGCAGGACGACACGGGAAACTTTAACACAATTCCCATTAAAAGCAGAGCAGAGTCCCGAAACTGGCCGGGGTCGTCATTGGCTTCATAAATTTCGATCGAAGTGGATTTGTTCTTTATCTTCTCCACCTCTCTCTTGTTTTCTCCCTCTCTCTCTCTCTTGCTCTCTCTCTCTCTCTCTCGCTCTCTCTGCCTCTCTCTCTCTCTCTCTCTCGCCCTACAATAGCATAGTGGCGAGGTCTGCACGTTGCAGAATTCCGTTGATTGGCAAGAGACCCAAACGGGAAACGTGATCAAAGTTCGCCGTCGTGCTCCAGCAATCAGGTGCGGTGTGAAAAGTCGGGGGTGGGGGGGGGGGGGGTGAGAAGAGAAAAATGGCCGGCCGTGGTCCGCGGATGGAAGAATGAGGCGCCCGGGAACTTTTTTCCAGGTCTGGAAGAGTCGTACCCCTGTGATTGTGTGTGTTCATATGGGGTTTAGTTATGCTCGGTCGCGAGACAAGACCAATCATTTGTCTTGATTCCCTGGGCTGAGAGCGGGCGAACTGAGGGGGACGGGACGAGCGAACCCCTCTATCAAGACCTGATCTATTTCCCCAAACAATTTAGTGTATTCATGAGGTTACGCAAATGTGGAGGCAGCGAAATTACCGTAATCAATTGAAACGGCGAGTGCGCGTCCATGGCTCTGATTATTTGGAGATCATCTATCAGCCTGATGTCTATGTAACAAGGCAAGGGGGGCATTAAATCACTGTTGAGCTTCACTGAGAAGTCCATGATCATTGGGCAAGGGAGTTTGGTCGGCGATAACAGGGCTCCTTGGTCGGGCGAGGGAAGTGGCTCACCGAACATTAGGTAGCTGACTCTACCCCTGCTGAAAGGTGCTGTTTTTGAAACTAAAACCCCACACTGTCGGGACGATCCGGTGTGCCGTATTCTCCGTAATCTCTCCTTTTTCCTCCCCCCCCCCCCCCCACCTAACAAAGGAAAAAAAAGAGGCGGACGAGCGGACGGTCCAAGAGGATAAACTGAGCATGGAGGTCAGGTACAACCAAGAGACGGAAGGGATGGTGCTGAAGAACGGACTAAAGGAAGGGAAGGACGGCAAGGACTCCCAGGGCAGCCTGTCCAAGACCTTCCTCAAGGAGCAGCAGGACTCGTTTTCCCCCTCGGGGACCGTGGACAACTGCGAGAAGAACAGGGGGAGCACAGGGGACCCGGACTACTGTCGGAGAATACTCGTCCGAGGTGAGGCTTTTCTAATAACTTGCGGTGGTGGGACTTAGGAGCTCATGTACATCCGTCTGAGGAAAGAAGATTAAATTGTAAGATTCACAGGCGTTTGGCAGCCGTTTTAGAGTGAGGAAACCGAGGGAGAATCCTGTTAATACAAAGTTTTAAAATCTTTTCTAATGTCAGCTATGGATGTTTGATGTGTGGTAAGAGAGTGGACAATTAATTGGATTTCCTTTGAAATTATGGCTGGCAGCTGGTGGCAAAATTTCCTCTTAAATGTAAATTAGTTATGATTATGTTAGTTTTGCTTCATTCCCATACCTGGAACCAGGGAAATTAGGTATGAAATCTTGCTTGTGCTCTTCAGCCAACTTCCGGGGCATGTTTTGGTGTGAGTACAATAACTGTAATATAAAAATATAAAAGAAAAAAAACAATACTATTTGTCATGAAAAAAGTTTTAACTGCTTTTAAAGTAATTCATCTTTGCTACAAATACTTGCTGCATTAGCACTTTTGGAATTTTGGAATTAATCAGTTCATACAACAATTCTCATTTTATATATGTCATTGTCCTTTCTTGAAAGCATTTAGATGAACTAGAATTGCTTAATTTCAGATTTCATATCTGCATTACACGCAATTTTAAGTAATCCTTGAATGAGCCATTCATTGTTTATTTTTCCTCTCGTGTAAATTTAAATGTATAAATGCCCAGGTATTTTAAGAATAACATATATAGGTTTTTTTATCTGGTCATTTACACATTTTAGATAATAACAGATATTATAGTCAGAAATATTAAAACGTATAGAAAAAAGAAAAATATTGCAATATTTGTTTTGATAGATATGTCAGTGTCAATAAATTAGTCAGTTATGGAGTTGCGTACATGAGTGCCAGCTGGCTGGAGAGTTTGCAGATAATTTATTTAATTTCTTTGATGCAGTGTTGGTCCAACATTGAGAGTGTTTGAAAACAAACCCTAAATATAACTTCACTAACAACATGGGATTAGTTACACAAGATATAATGACATAGGACAGGCATACTAAACAGAATGTAGAGAAAAATCTTTCTATCGTTGTATTCAAGTATTTTTATTGGATATATATACTCTTTAATGCGCATTTCCAGCTTCGATGTCAATAATCACAAAATCACAAATTATAAATGAATTTCTGGCAGCATCCACTTCAATTTTACGTGACAAGAAACATTCGATTTTACATTATGCTCTATTCAATACTAGTTTTCTTTATTCTAAATTTAGTTTTTATTATGCTAAATTCAGGACTAGTTCTTAAAATCCACACACCTCTTAAGCAGAGGTAGGCTGATTTTAAATTGTGGCAGCAATACACTTTGTCGTAATTAGTAGTTTGTAATAATGTGGGTACGTATTACATAAATGAACTGAAATTGAAGCACGGCACATTTCAGTCATTTTTATTTATTTATTTTTATTCAGTAACATTGTACAGAATTTTCACATATCAGTGGATGATTTTCTAAACTGTCCACAAATTAGCAGATATTTTTTTAACCCCCAAAAAATCTGAAGACACCTCAACTTAATTTAAACCAAATCAGGAAGGTTTGACATATTCCATCCAATGTTAAAATATTGTTTATATTTATGGATTGATAGTTATCCATTAATTATTTAAAATGTAGGTACCTGTACTGATTAGCAATTTAGGTTTGCAGATTTTCATATATATATTTAAAAGGTTTTATACAGATATTTTTTATATATGTATGCTTAAGTAATATATTAGTTAACCTTACAGAAGTTGTGCCCAAATCCAAGTACACTGAGTTACATTTAGCCTAAATTGAACCTGTGATGGCAAAAATCAGAAATTGAGAAATTTGATTCAGTAATAATAATATTAATAATAACAATGATAATATTATGATTGTGATGATGATGCTTTAGCTAATAAACAGACAATTAACAACAGGCAAATACTCCCAAAAACCTCCCAGACTACAGCATAGCAATATTTTCCATGTATCTGTTCTCTTTTCTTATTTTGCTCTACTCTTTGATAAAAAAAAGTTTGTTGAATCAAAGCCCCGGTGTGCATCGGTCCATCCTTGCAGATGCTAAAGGCTCCATCCGAGAGATCATCCTGCCGAAGGGCTTGGATCTGGACCGGCCCAAGCGAACCCGGACCTCCTTCACCGCGGAGCAGCTCTACCGGCTGGAAATGGAGTTCCAGAGGTGCCAGTATGTCGTCGGGAGGGAGCGAACAGAACTGGCCCGCCAGCTCAATCTGTCTGAAACTCAGGTAAAGGCAGCGTACATCACTGGAAGGGCCACATTGTAACTTACAGTGTACCATTTTCCAGTCCTTCATACAACTAATTTATTCCATGCAAACTTAAATAAATTGGTTTCATAGAGGATTGGAAAATCGCAAGTGCAAAAGACAGTGTGGATGCTTTTCTTTTTAATAGATGCAGCACTAATCTAAACTATACCCAAGATTTCCTGATAATGTGAATTTTATTGGATATTTCCTTTCCTTGCCTATCTATTCCAGTCAATTTTACCGTTTGAAATTGAATATTACCATCTATTTTGACATAAGACAATCATGTCTGTCAGGGACAAAATATTAGGACCACTTCCTTTTTCCTTGAAATAGACTGACCAGGTGAATCTAAGTGAAACTGATGACTCTTTTGGCCTGATTTTATCTATCATGAAGGGGAGATGTAGTTGAATGAGACCTGACCGGTTAAGAGACTTGTAAGCCTTGAGACAATAGAGACATGGATTGGCACAACTCAATATGAGGACGGTGGTCCTAATTTTAAAACATATGGATAAATACGTGAATAAATAATTTTGATACAGACAAAAAAAAGCTCATATATATATACACTGTAGTAGCTCATGTAGCAGCTGAGTTGGGAGCTATTTTAACACTAGAAAGCCAAGCTGGCATCGGTTCTCGCATTGAAATATCTCAAAGTGTCCCTCCATGACTTCTCCTAGACCCACAAATCCTTGTTAGATTTTCAGAATTACACAAGGACATACTAGCTCTAATTCTATTTGCCCCCCCTTAAATGGACGGCTTGTCTGCTTTCCCTCTTAAATCCATCGGCCTTCCTAGTGTTAATATAGATTACGAGCGTTTCGTTTTAGCGCCTGAAGCTGCTAAAATCACCTGTTGTGTTGATGTCAGTTTCGTTACCATGGCGTATACTGACAGCAGAGCGTTTCATTCATTTAGTGAAACACAAAAACAGCATAGTTCTGGGGGGGAAAAAAACACAAGCTTTTCCTCCTCGTGCGTAGCGGCGGGGTCAGCGAAAGGTCACGCGGCGCCCACTGCGGGTGAACTGGATTTGACACCAGATAGTCCCCTCTTCTCGGGGGTCACCCCTCCGTACGGTTTTTTACGACTTCGGGGAGATCCCACGCTCTCTCTCTCTCTCTCTCTCTCTCTCTCTCTCTCTCTCTCTCGCGCGCGCCCTTCAAAAGCTCTGCCCCCGACATATTTTTCAGCAGGAGTTTTTTTTGATTTATTTATTTGATCCTGCGAGCCGGCGTAATGGCAGCCGCGAGCTTCGTTAACGGCGAAAAAAACGCCGCCGCCACGAATGTTTCGGGCGAGGCTAAGCGAGGTCGACTCGGAGCGGGGAGGTCAGCGGGAGCGGGGAGGCCGAGAAACAATAGCCCTTTTCGCACCGGGTGACACCTAAAGCAGGACGTTCACCCGTTTGTTTTTGTACAACCAAACTCACTGAAGTGCTTTTTTTTTTTTTTTTTTTTCTAATAATAATGCGATGCAAAATTTACAAAACATTTGCTTTAACTTGACTAATCTTTATTCTGTTTTCCCTTCTCTTTCCCACTTGACCATACACAATTGCGGCTTTTCTTTTTTCCACATACATTCAAAACAAGCTAATTAATTCACAAGGGACGTGATTTTGCTTCATAATAACATAAAGGTAATGCAGATAACAGCCTTCGCTCCCTATTTAGGCAGGACAATGGTGTTTGGATTTTCTTCCAATGTCTGCTTCATGTCTTGATGAAGTGCCCTTTAATGACAGCATCATGAAATTAACATTTTGTTCCCAGGCTCTCGTGGGGTGTTACATTAAGGAATGACAGCCATTTGCTGAAGTGTGCACACCTAATCATCTTTGTTTGAGCTACCGGCTTCACCTTTTTTATGCAGTGAGAATGTAATCCTCTAAAATGGACGAGATGTTCCCTCTGAGCGGCTTTTTATGTCGGAAACAGAAAATATTGGCCGTAGAGCATATTTTCCTGAGATAAAATGGTTGTTAGCAGTTGGTGAAGAGTTAAACCGGCTGTTGAAAATAAAGCAAAAAAAATATTCAAATGTGATTGGACTAGCAGCAATGCTGAGATAGGAGCTCGCCACTGATTGGTACATGTACGCTAATTATGGGCCGTATGAAAGCAATCAGGTATGATTGCAGGAGACTTATAGAGAAAATTTGTAGTATTTCTAAGTCTCGTAGTAAACAGCGGCTTAGAAAATTGTGTTTTTGTTTCATTTTTGCCATTCATTCAACTAGGAAATCATGTTTTGTGATTATGGATATTTCAAAATAACAAAATAGATCTGTTGAGACAGATGAATTACTATTGAACATGTGAAGTTAGAGGGTTTGTGCTCTTGCCACAGTTCAATCAATGGCTTCAATAGGCGCACCTTCTTCTTTCTGTCTTTCTAGGTGTGGGAATTTATTTTGACTTGTGTTTTGTGTACTTGATTTTTTTTCTTTTTTGCCCTTATGCTTGCCAGTGCTGCATGTACACCCGCTTATAGGCGCTTTTGCTGCTCACATATATGGGATATAGTCCCACAAGATCATCAAAAAGATAGAATTGTCCATGGAGAATGATTGCTAGTGAGGTATAACCTAAGCATATCATAATACTGTCCTCTATAAAAAAGATTTATCCAAAGTGTACAAGGTGTTATTACTTCATAGACTGGGCCTAGAGGTTGAATAGGTCAGTTAGGAGTGACACACATTATGGCATTTCTCTTCCTGCCCCATTTTGGCTCCCGATCCCTTGGTTTGAGCTTCATGGTGTTAGAAGTTGAGAAAGATAAGACGTAGTTTATGTGTGAAGGCTATTTTTAAGTGGAGCTTTGATTGAATTAACTGACTGAATGTTGGGATATTTAAGCAGCACAGTGGGTCCTCTTCCCCATGATTGAATGAAATCACTGCAGCTTTTGGTTGCAATCAAAGTCTACAATCATTACCTGGTGGACCGCTTGCGTGCGTGTGTGTGTGTGTGTGTGTGTGTGTGTGAGAGAGAGAGAGAGAGAGAGAGAGAGAGAGAGGGAGAGAGAGAGCATGCCTGCATACTTATATATAGTGAGTACTTGAAAGTGTGTGTGTGTGTGGGTGGGTGGTAAAGGGGTTAGGTTGCAAACAAAGGCGTTGCATAAAAACAATGATATGTTTGGACTGATTGAATCAACTTAATCTGTGAAGATGTGCTGTTGTAAACTAGCTCATGGTGTAATTCCCTCCTCACTAATACTGAGATTAACAGATTATTGCTATACTGTAATCACAGTTCTTTTTCTAGTTGTTGTCCATGAATGTGGCCTATTTGCCATCAACAGAAAAGTTTGGGGTTTTTTTGTTTCTTTTTTACATAGTTGCAGCAAATTTCTGCTATGGCTATATGCTGAAGCACATTTCTATATAAATATACATAAACCGGGTGGTATCCCGGTGACTCGGTTTGTGGAAGTGCATACCGCATGATCGTGATGTCCTGGGTTCAAATCTGATCCCAGACCTGTCGTCCCCCTCGCTCTCTCTCCCATCTACTATATCTATGAAAAGCAAAAAGGCCCAAAAAATAATGTTGAAAAAAAAAAGATATACACTGAACATGGCATTCTGGTGGCTAAGTTGGCTACCATGTATGCCATGTAACCACAACATCCTGGGTGCAACTCTGACCCTGGGCCTTCGCTGCATGTCCCATCTCTCCCTGCTGTAACCTATCCAATAAATGCAAAAAAAAAAATGCCAAAAGAAAACCATCTAAAAAAAAAAAAAAAAAAAAAGCATATACATAAACTATGGGTTAACTCTTGTTTGTCTCTTTCTACTGTCCGTGTCCCCCCCCCCTCCCCCTCCAGGTAAAAGTTTGGTTCCAGAATCGCCGCACCAAGCAGAAGAAGGACCAGGGCAAGGACTCGGAGCTGCGTTCGGTCGTCTCCGAAACGGCGGCCACCTGCAGCGTCCTCAGACTCCTGGAGCAGGGCCGGCTGCTGACCCCGCCGGGCCTGCCGGGCCTCCTGCCCCACTGCGGCAGCGGCACGTTGGGCTCGGCCCTGCGCCCCCCTACCATGGCCATGGCCAGCAACGGCGGCGGCGGCGGCGTTGGAGGCGTTGGAGGCGGAGGCGGTGGAGGCGGAGGCGGGGGCGGGGGCACCGGGACGGCGGCCGGCAGCCCTCCTCTACCCACCGTCACCAGCTCGGGGACGGTGGCCGCGGGGCTGCAGAGCTCGCCGGCGGCCCACGGCCTCTTCAGCTTCCCCATGCCCTCCCTGCTCGGGGGCGTCGCCACCCGCATCTCCTCTAACCCGCTGTCCATGGCCGGCTCGCTGGCCGGCAACCTGCAGGAACTTTCGGCCCGCTACCTGAGCTCCTCCGCTTTCGAGCCTTACTCGCGGACCAATGGCAAAGAGTCCATGGACAAGAAAGTTCTGGAATGATAGCTTTTTCGTTTCTACTTTACAAGGATTGTTTTGGGTTTCCCCCCCCCCCCCCCCTCTGGACGCGTTTTGGTTGTTTTCTTGGCTTTTATTGTCTTTGTTCGGTTTTTGCTCAATCTCTTTCACCTGTCTGTGTCATGTTTGTTCTGTAGCAGTTCATGTAATCTAGTTGCACATCTGGCGCCTCGCACAAGGAGGAAAAACAAAGACGTACACATGCTCATCTGACAAAGACAGGGTGGCGGTGGAAAGATTTTGCACAAAATTTTCATCTCCCTCTTTTGGGACTTTGCTACAAAGGTTTAGAGGAAACACATTCTCAAGAGATTACAGAAGGATCTTTCAGGTTCTTGTTTTACTAATTAGTGCTATCTATTTATCCGTAACGACAAAATACAAAAGAGCCCAGAGAATATGGCTGCTTTAAGGAAAGTGGTACATAGTGTATAGCAGGAAGCATAGGACTGGCGACTGAAGAGTGTAAAGCGATGGTACCTATTTGGATTTGTGTTTTATTATTTGATTGTGTTGGGTAGATTAATGTCACTGCAGTGAGTAGTTGTAGAGAAAGACAGAGAGAGAAAGAGAGAGAGAGAGAGTTGTTAGTTTGTGAAGTCAAGGCAACGAATCGGAAGTCTAGTTTTAAAAAAAAAAAAAGCAGCATAGATTTGGGGAAGAAAAAAAAAAAATCATTTGCAAGGCCAGCGTCAGGACGTGAATGCAGTTTTTGCATATGCAGATGCCTCGCAACTACAAAAAGATCCCTTTTTTTTTTAATATCCATTTGTATCTGCTTTTATGTTTGGGCCAAAACAAACTCCAGAGACAATGTTGTCATACAGTATGATAGTTCAATTGTTCAGTGTTGTTTTCTAAATGGTTTTTGTGTGGATTCCCGCCCCCCCCCCCTTTTATGATTTTTCAACACAGTCTTCAATTTGTGGCATTCATGTCTTAACGATGCAGTACCTGACTTTTTTTTTTTTTTTTTTTTGTCTGTGATTTTAATACCGGAGTGAGTTTTCCGATTTTTTTTTTTTTTTTGG